>NW_027469453.1:0-136785 GCF_051020765.1 Lasioglossum baleicum | reverse complement strand
GCAGGCTAGTCGAGTAAAAACACGTGCGAGGTTTTTTGGGATGCGCATGCGCAGTCTTGTGGGATGCGCATGCGCAGGTTTTTAGGGATGCGCATGGCTAGTCGAGCAGAAAACACGTGCGAGAGGATGCATCCCGCAGGGTAGTCGAGTAAAAACACGTGCGAGAGGATGCATCCCGCAGGCTAGTCGAGTAAAACACGTGCGAGAGGATGCATCCTGCAGGCTAGTCGAGTAAAACACGTGCGAGAGGATGCATCCGCAGGCTAGTCGAGCAAAAACACGTGCGAGAGGATGCATCCGCAGGCTAGTCGAGCAAAAACCGTGCGAGAGGATGCATCCCGCAGGCTAGTCGAGTAAAAACACGTGCGAGAGGATGCATCCCGCAGGCTAGTCGAGTAAAAACACGTGCGAGGTTTGTGGATGCGCATGCGCAGGTTTTGTGGGATCATGCGCAGGTTTTTTGGGATGCGCATGCGCAGGTTTTTTGGGATGCGCATGCGCAGGTTTTTTGGGATGCGCATGGCTAGTCGAGCAAAAACACGTGCGAGAGGATGCATCCCGCAGGGTAGTCGAGTAAAAACACGTGCGAGAGGATGCATCCCGCAGGCTAGTCGAGTAAAAACACGTGCGAGAGGATGCATCCCGCAGGCTAGTCGAGTAAAAACACGTGCGGGGTTTTGTGGATGCGCATGCGCAGGTTTTGTGGGATGCGCATGCTGCAGGTTTTTTGGGATGCGCATGGCTAGTCGAGCAAAAACACGTGCGAGAGGATGCATCCCGCAGGCTAGTCGAGTAAAAACACGTGCGAGGTTATGTAGAGTGCGCATGCGCAGGTTTTGTGGGATGCGCATGCGCAGGTTTTTAGGGATGCGCATGGCTAGTCGAGCAAAAACACGTGCGAGAGGATGCATCCCGCAGGGTAGTCGAGTAAAAACACGTGCGAGAGGATGCATCCCGCAGGCTAGTCGAGTAAAAACACGTGCTAGAGGATGCATCCCGCAGGCTAGTCGAGTAAAAACACGTGCGAGGTTTTGTGGGATGCGCAATGCGCAGGTTTTTTGGGATGCGCATGGCTAGTCGAGCAAAAACACGTGCGAGAGGATGCATCCCGCAGGTAGTCGAGTAAAAACACGTGCGAGAGGATGCATCCCGCAGGCTAGTCGAGTAAAAACACGTGCGAGAGGATGCATCCTGCAGGCTAGTCGAGCAAAAACACGTGCGAGAGGATGCATCCGCAGGCTAGTCGAGCAAAAACACGTGCGAGAGGATGCATCCGCAGGCTAGTCGAGTAAAAACACGTGCGAGAGGATGCATCCCGCAGGCTAGTCGAGTAAAAAACACGTACGAGGTTTTGTGGGATGCGCATGCGCAGGTTAATGTGGAGATGCCATGCGCAGGTTTTTTGGGATGCGCATGCGCAGGTTTTTTGGGATGCGCATGCGCAGGTTTTTTGGATGCGCATGCGCAGGTTTTTTGGGGATGCGCATGCCTAGTCGAGCTAAAAACACGTGCGGGAGGATGCATCCCGCAGGCTAGTCCAGCAAAAACACGTGCGAGAGGATGCATCCCGCAGGCTAGTCGAGTAAAAACACGTGCGAGAGGATGCATCCTGCAGGCTAGTCGAGTAAAACACGTGCGAGAGGATGCATCCCGCAGGGTAGTCGAGTAAAAACACGTGCGAGAGGATGCATCCCGCAGGCTAGTCGAGTAAAAACACGTGCGAGAGGATGCATCCCGCAGGCTAGTCGAGTAAAAACACGTGCGGGGGTTTTGTGGGATGCGCATGCGCAGGTTTTGTGGGATGCGCATGCGCAGGTTTTTTGGAATGCGCATGGCTAGTCGAGCAAAAACACGTGCGAGAGGATGCATCCCGCAGGGTAGTCGAGTAAAACACGTGCGAGAGGATGCATCCCGCAGGCTAGTCGAGTAAAAACACGTGCGAGAGGATGCATCCTGCAGGCTAGTCGAGTAAAAACACGTGCGAGAGGATGCATCCCGCAGGCTAGTCGAGCAAAAACACGTGCGAGAGGATGCATCCCGCAGGCTAGTCGAGCAAAACACGTGCGAGAGAAGCATCCGCAGGCTAGTCGAGTAAAAACACGTGCGAGAGGAAGCATCCCGCAGGCTAGTCGAGTAAAAACACGTGCGAGAGGATGCATCCTGCAGGCTAGTCGAGTAAAACACGTGCGAGAGGATGCATCCCGCAGGCTAGTCGAGTAAAAACACGTGCGAGGTTTTTTGGATGCGCATGCGCAGGTCTTGTGGGATGCGCATGCGCAGGTTTTTAGGGATGCGCATGGCTAGTCGAGCAAAAACACGTGCGAGAGGATGCATCCCGCAGGGTAGTCGAGTAAAAAACACGTGCGAGAGGATGCATCCCGCAGGCTAGTCGAGTAAAAACACGTGCGAGAGGATGCATCCTGCAGGCTAGTCGAGTAAAAACACGTGCGAGAGGATGCATCCCGCAGGCTAGTCGAGCAAAAACACGTGCGAGAGGATGCATCCCGCAGGCTAGTCGAGCAAAAACACGTGCGAGAGGATGCATCCCGCAGGCTAGTCGAGTAAAAACACGTGCGAGAGGATGCATCCCGCAGGCTAGTCGAGTAAAAACACGTGCGAGGTTTTGTGGGATGCGCATGCGCAGGTTTTGTGGGATGCCCATGCGCAGGTTTTTTGGGATGCGCATGCGCAGGTTTTTTGGGATGCGCATGCGCAGGTTTTTTGGGATGCGCATGGCTAGTCGAGCAAAAACACGTGCGAGAGGATGCATCCCGCAGGGTAGTCGAGTAAAAACACGTGCGAGAGGATGCATCCCGCAGGCTAGTCGAGTAAAAACACGTGCGAGAGGATGCATCCCGCAGTCTAGTCGAGTAAAAACACGTGCGGGTTTTGTGGGATGCGCATGCGCAGGTTTTGTGGGATGCGCATGCGCAGGTTTTTTGGGATGCGCATGGCTAGTCGAGCAAAAACACGTGCGAGAGGATGCATCCCGCAGGCTAGTCGAGTAAAAACACGTGCGAGGTTTTGTAGGATGCGCATGCGCAGGTTTTGTGGGATGCGCATGCGCAGGTTTTTAGGGATGCGCATGGCTAGTCGAGCAAAAACACGTGCGAGAGGATGCATCCCGCAGGGTAGTCGAGTAAAAACACTGTGCGAGAGGATGCATCCCGCAGGCTAGTCGAGTAAAAACACGTGCTAGAGGATGCATCCCGCAGGCTAGTCGAGTAAAAACACGTGCGAGGTTTTGTGGGATGCGCATGCGCAGGTTTTTTGGGATGCGCATGGCTAGTCGAGCAAAAACACGTGCGAGAGGATGCATCCCGCAGGGTAGTCGAGTAAAAACACGTGCGAGAGGATGCATCCCGCAGGCTAGTCGAGTAAAAACACGTGCGAGAGGATGCATCCTGCAGGCTAGTCGAGCAAAAACACGTGCGAGAGGATGCATCCCGCAGGCTAGTCGAGCAAAAACACGTGCGAGAGGATGCATCCCGCAGGCTAGTCGAGCAAAAACACGTGCGAGAGGATGCATCCCGCAGGCTAGTCGAGTAAAAACACGTGCGAGAGGATGCATCCGCAGGCTAGTCGAGTAAAAACACGTGCGAGAGGATGCATCCTGCAGGCTAGTCGAGCAAAAACACGTGCGAGAGGATGCATCCGCAGGCTAGTCGAGCAAAAACACGTGCGAGAGGATGCATCCCGCAGCTAGTCGAGCAAAAACACGTGCGAGAGGATGCATCCCGCAGGCTAGTCGAGTAAAAACACGTGCGAGAGGATGCATCCCGCAGGCTAGTCGAGCAAAAACACGTGCGAGAGGATGCATCCCGCAGGCTAGTCGAGTAAAAACACGTGCGAGAGGATGCATCCCGCAGGCTAGTCGAGCAAAAACACGTGCGAGAGGATGCATCCCGCAGGCTAGTCGAGTAAAAACACGTGCGAGAGATGCATCCCGCAGGCTAGTCGAGTAAAAACACGTGCGGGGTTTTGTGGGATGCGCATGCGCAGGTTTTGTGGGATGCGCATGCGCAGGTTTTTTGGGATGCGCATGGCTAGTCGAGCAAAAACACGTGCGAGAGGATGCATCCCGCAGGGTAGTCGAGTAAAAACACGTGCGAGAGGATGCATCCGCAGGCTAGTCGAGTAAAACACGTGCGAGAGGATGCATCCTGCAGGCTAGTCGAGTAAAAACACGTGCGAGAGGATGCATCCCGCAGGCTAGTCGAGCAAAAACACGTGCGAGAGGATGCATCCCGCAGGCTAGTCGAGCAAAAACACGTGCGAGAGGAAGCATCCGCAGGCTAGTCGAGTAAAAACACGTGCGAGAGGATGCATCCCGCAGGCTAGTCGAGTAAAAACACGTGCGAGAGGATGCATCCTGCAGGCTAGTCGAGTAAAACACGTGCGAGAGGATGCATCCCGCAGGCTAGTCGAGTAAAAACACGTGCGAGGTTTTTTGGGATGCGCATGCGCAGGTCTTGTGGGATGCGCATGCGCAGGTTTTTAGGGATGCGCATGGCTAGTCGAGCAAAACACGTGCGAGAGGATGCATCCCGCAGGGTTAGTCGAGTAAAAACACGTGCGAGAGGATGCATCCCGCAGGCTAGTCGAGTAAAAACACGTGCGAGAGGATGCATCCTGCAGGCTAGTCGAGTAAAAACACGTGCGAGAGGATGCATCCCGCAGGCTAGTCGAGCAAAAACACGTGCGAGAGGATGCATCCCGCAGGCTAGTCGAGCAAAAACACGTGCGAGAGGATGCATCCCGCAGGCTAGTCGAGTAAAAACACGTGCGAGAGGATGCATCCCGCAGGCTAGTCGAGTAAAAACACGTGCGAGGTTTTGTGGGATGCGCATGCGCAGGTTTTGTGGGATGCCCATGCGCAGGTTTTTGGGATGCGCATGCGCAGTTTGTTTTGGGATGCGCATGCGCAGGTTTTTTGGGGATGCGCATGGCTAGTCGAGCAAAAACACGTGCGAGAGGATGCATCCCGCAGGGTAGTCGAGTAAAAACACGTGCGAGAGGATGCATCCCGCAGGCTAGTCGAGTAAAAACACGTGCGAGAGGATGCATCCCGCAGGCTAGTCGAGTAAAAACACGTGCGGGGTTTTGTGGGATGCGCATGCGCAGGTTTTGTGGGATGCGCATGCGCAGGTTTTTTGGGATGCGCATGGCTAGTCGAGCAAAAACACGTGCGAGAGGATGCATCCGCAGGCTAGTCGAGTAAAAACACGTGCGAGGTTTGTAGGATGCGCATGCGCAGGTTTTGTGGGATGCGCATGCGCAGGTTTTTAGGGATGCGCATGGCTAGTCGAGCAAAAACACGTGCGAGAGGATGCATCCCGCAGGGTAGTCGAGTAAAAACACGTGCGAGAGGATGCATCCCGCAGGCTAGTCGAGTAAAAACACGTGCTAGAGGATGCATCCCGCAGGCTAGTCGAGTAAAAACACGTGCGAGGTTTTGTGGGATGCGCATGCGCAGGTTTTTGGGATGCGCATGGCTAGTCGAGCAAAAACACGTGCGAGAGGATGCATCCCGCAGGGTAGTCGAGTAAAACACGTGCGAGAGGATGCATCCCGCCAGGCTAGTCGAGTAAAAACACGTGCGAGAGGATGCATCCTGCAGGCTAGTCGAGCAAAAACACGTGCGAGAGGATGCATCCCGCAGGCTAGTCGAGCAAAAACACGTGCGAGAGGATGCATCCCGCAGGCTAGTCGAGTAAAAACACGTGCGAGAGGATGCATCCCGCAGGCTAGTCGAGTAAAAACACGTACGAGGTTCTTGTGGGATGCGCATGCGCAGGTTTTGTGGGATGCGCATGCGCAGGTTTTTTGGGATGCGCATGCGCAGGTTTTTGGGATGCGCATGCGCAGGTTTTTTGGGATGCGCATGCGCAGGTTTTTTGGATGCGCATGCCTAGTCGAGCTAAAACACGTGCGGGAGGATGCATCCCGCAGGCTAGTCCAGCAAAAACACGTGCGAGAGGATGCATCCCGCAGGCTAGTCGAGTAAAAACACGTGCGAGAGGATGCATCCTGCAGGCTAGTCGAGTAAAAACACGTGCGAGAGGATGCATCCCGCAGGGTAGTCGAGTAAAAACACGTGCGAGAGGATGCATCCCGCAGGCTAGTCGAGTAAAAACACGTGCGAGAGGATGCATCCGCAGGCTAGTCGAGTAAAACACTGTGCGGGGTTTTGTGGATGCGCATGCGCAGGTTTTGTGGGATGCGCATGCGCAGGTTTTTTGGGATGCGCATGGCTAGTCGAGCAAAAACACGTGCGAGAGGATGCATCCGCAGGGTAGTCGAGTAAAACACGTGCGAGAGGATGCATCCGCAGGCTAGTCGAGTAAAAACACGTGCGAGAGGATGCATCCTGCAGGCTAGTCGAGTAAAAACACGTGCGAGAGGATGCATCCCGCAGGCTAGTCGAGCAAAAACACGTGCGAGAGGATGCATCCCGCAGGCTAGTCGAGCAAAAACACGTGCGAGAGGAAGCATCCGCAGGCTAGTCGAGTAAAAACACGTGCGAGAGGATGCATCCCGCAGGCTAGTCGAGTAAAAACACGTGCGAGAGGATGCATCCTGCAGGCTAGTCGAGTAAAAACACGTGCGAGAGGATGCATCCCGCAGGCTAGTCGAGTAAAAACACGTGCGAGGTTTTGTAGGATGCGCATGCGCAGGTTTTCTGGGATGCGCATGCGCAGGTTTTTGTGATGCGCATGGCTAGTCGAGCAAAAACACGTGCGAGAGGATGCATCCCGCAGGGTAGTCGAGTAAAAACACGTGCGAGAGGATGCATCCCGCAGGCTAGTCGAGTAAAAACACGTGCGAGAGGATGCATCCCGCAGGCAAGTCGAGTAAAAACACGTGCGGGGTTTTGTGGGATGCGCATGCGCAGGTTTTGTGGGATGCGCATGCGCAGGTTTTTTGGGATGCGCATGGCTAGTCGAGCAAAAACACGTGCGAGAGAATGCATCCCGCAGGGTAGTCGAGTAAAAACACGTGCGAGAGGATGCATCCCGCAGGCTAGTCGAGTAAAAACACGTGCGAGAGGATGCATCCTGCAGGCTAGTCGAGTAAAAACACGTGCGAGAGGATGCATCCCGCAGGCTAGTCGAGCAAAAACACGTGCGAGAGGATGCATCCCGCAGGCTAGTCGAGCAAAAACACGTGCGAGAGCATGCATCCCGCAGGCTAGTCGAGTAAAAACACGTGCGAGAGGATGCATCCCGCAGGCTAGTCGAGTAAAAACACGGCGAGGTTTGTGGAGCGCATGCGCAGGTTTTGTGGGATGCGCATGCGCAGGTTTTTGGGATGCGCATGCGCAGGTTTTTTGGGATGCGCATGCGCAGGTTTTTTGGGATGCGCATGGCCTAGTCGAGCAAAAACACGTGCGAGAGGATGCATCCCGCAGGCTAGTCCAGCAAAAACACGTGCGAGAGGATGCATCCCGCAGCTAGTCGAGTAAAACACGTGCGAGAGGATGCATCCGCAGGCTAGTCGAGTAAAAACACGTGCGAGAGGATGCATCCTGCAGGCTAGTCGAGTAAAAACACGTGCGAGAGGATGCATCCCGCAGGCTAGTCGAGTAAAAACACGTGCGAGAGGATGCATCCCGCAGGCTAGTCGAGTAAAAACACGTGCGAGAGGATGCATCCCGCAGGCTAGTCGAGTAAAAACACGTGCGAGAGGATGCATCCCGCAGACTAGTCGAGTAAAAACACGTGCGAGGTTTGTGGATGCGCATGCGCAGGTTTTTTGGGATGCGCATGCGCAGGTTTTTTGGGATGCGCATGGCTAGTCGAGCAAAAACACGTGCGAGAGGATGCATCCCGCAGGGTAGTCGAGTAAAAACACGTGCGAGAGGATGCATCCGCAGGCTAGTCGAGTAAAAACACGTGCGAGAGGATGCATCCCGCAGGCTAGTCGAGTAAAAACACGTGCGGGTTTTGTGGGATGCGCATGCGCAGGTTTTGTGGGATGCGCATGCGCAGGTTTTTTGGGATGCGCATGGCTAGTCGAGCAAAAACACGTGCGAGAGGATGCATCCCGCAGGGTAGACGAGTAAAAACACGTGCGAGAGGATGCATCCCGCAGGCTAGTCGAGTAAAAACACGTGCGAGAGGATGCATCCTGCAGGCTAGTCGAGTAAAAACACGTGCGAGAGGATGCATCCCGCAGGCTAGTCGAGCAAAAACACGTGCGAGAGGATGCATCCCGCAGGCTAGTCGAGCAAAAACACGTGCGAGAGGAAGCATCCCGCAGGCTAGTCGAGTAAAAACACGTGCGAGAGGATGCATCCCGCAGGCTAGTCGAGTAAAAACACGTGCGAGGTTTTGTGGGATGCGCATGCGCAGGTTTTGTGGGATGCGCATGCGCAGGTTTTTTGGGATGCGCATGCGCAGGTTTTTTGGGATGCGCATGCCTAGTCGAGCAAAAACACGTGCGAGAGGATGCATCCCGCAGGCTAGTCCAGCAAAAACACGTGCGAGAGGATGCATCCCGCAGGCTAGTCGAGTAAAAACACGTGCGAGAGGATGCATCCCGCAGGCTAGTCGAGTAAAAACACGTGCGAGAGGATGCATCCTGCAGGCTAGTCGAGTAAAAACACGTGCGAGAGGATGCATCCCGCAGGCTAGTCGAGTAAAAACACGTGCGAGAGGATGCATCCCGCAGGCTAGTCGAGTAAAAACACGTGCGAGGTTTTGTGGGATGCGCATGCGCAGGTTTTTTGGGATGCGCATGCGCAGGTTTTTTGGGATGCGCATGGCTAGTCGAGCAAAAACACGTGCGAGAGGATGCATCCCGCAGGCTAGTCGAGTAAAAACACGTGCGAGAGGATGCATCCTGCAGGCTAGTCGAGTAAAAACACGTGCGAGAGGATGCATCCCACAGGCTAGTCGAGTAAAAACACGTGCGAGAGGATGCATCCTGCAGGCTAGTCGAGTAAAAACACGTGCGAGAGGATGCATCCCGCAGGCTAGTCGAGTAAAAACACGTGCGAGAGGATGCATCCCGCAGGCTAGTCGAGTAAAAACACGTGCGAGGTTTTGTGGGATGCGCATGCGCAGGTTTTTTGGGATGCGCATGCGCAGGTTTTTTGGGATGCGCATGGCTAGTCGAGCAAAAACACGTGCGAGAGGATGCATCCCGCAGGCTAGTCGAGTAAAAACACGTGCGAGAGGATGCATCCTGCAGGCTAGTCGAGTAAAAACACGTGCGAGAGGATGCATCCCGCAGGGTAGTCGAGTAAAAACACGTGCGAGAGGATGCATCCTGCAGGCTAGTCGAGTAAAAACACGTGCGAGAGGATGCATCCCGCAGGCTAGCCGAGTAAAAACACGTGCGGGAGGATGCATCCCGCAGGCTAGTCGAGTAAAAACACGTGCGAGAGGATGCATCCCGCAGGCTAGTCGAGTAAAAACACGTGCGAGGTTTTGTGGGATGCGCATGCGCAGGTTTTTTGGGATGCGCATGCGCAGGTTTTTTGGGATGCGCATGGCTAGTCGAGCAAAAACACGTGCGAGAGGATGCATCCCGCAGGCTAGTCGAGTAAAAACACGTGCGAGAGGATGCATCCTGCAGGCTAGTCGAGTAAAAACACGTGCGAGAGGATGCATCCCGCAGGCTAGTCGAGTAAAAACACGTGCGAGAGGATGCATCCCGCAGGCTAGTCGAGCAAAAACACGTGCGAGAGGATGCATCCCGCAGGCTAGTCGAGTAAAAACACGTGCGAGAGGATGCATCCCGCAGGCTAGTCGAGTAAAAACACGTGCGGGGTTTTGTGGGATGCGCATGCGCAGGTTTTGTGGGATGCGCATGCGCAGGTTTTTTGGGATGCGCATGGCTAGTCGAGCAAAAACACGTGCGAGAGGATGCATCCCGCAGGGTAGTCGAGTAAAAACACGTGCGAGAGGATGCATCCCGCAGGCTAGTCGAGTAAAAACACGTGAGAGGATGCATCCTGCAGGCTAGTCGAGTAAAAACACGTGCGAGAGGATGCATCCCGCAGGCTAGTCGAGCAAAAACACGTGCGAGAGGATGCATCCCGCAGGCTAGTCGAGCAAAAACACGTGCGAGAGGAAGCATCCCGCAGGCTAGTCGAGTAAAAACACGTGCGAGAGGATGCATCCCGCAGGCTAGTCGAGTAAAAACACGTGCGAGGTTTTGTGGGATGCGCATGCGCAGGTTTTGTGGGATGCGCATGCGCAGGTTTTTTGGGATGCGCATGCCTAGTCGAGCAAAAACACGTGCGAGAGGATGCATCCCGCAGGCTAGTCCAGCAAAAACACGTGCGAGAGGATGCATCCCGCAGGCTAGTCGAGTAAAAACACGTGCGAGAGGATGCATCCCGCAGGCTAGTCGAGTAAAAACACGTGCGAGAGGATGCATCCTGCAGGCTAGTCGAGTAAAAACACGTGCGAGAGGATGCATCCCGCAGGCTAGTCGAGTAAAAACACGTGCGAGAGGATGCATCCCGCAGGCTAGTCGAGTAAAAACACGTGCGAGGTTTTGTGGGATGCGCATGCGCAGGTTTTTTGGGATGCGCATGCGCAGGTTTTTTGGGATGCGCATGGCTAGTCGAGCAAAAACACGTACGAGAGGATGCATCCCGCAGGCTAGTCGAGTAAAAACACGTGCGAGAGGATGCATCCTGCAGGCTAGTCGAGTAAAAACACGTGCGAGAGGATGCATCCCGCAGGCTAGTCGAGTAAAAACACGTGCGAGAGGATGCATCCTGCAGGCTAGTCGAGTAAAAACACGTGCGAGAGGATGCATCCCGCAGGCTAGTCGAGTAAAAACACGTGCGAGAGGATGCATCCCGCAGGCTAGTCGAGTAAAAACACGTGCGAGGTTTTGTGGGATGCGCATGCGCAGGTTTTTTGGGATGCGCATGCGCAGGTTTTTTGGGATGCGCATGGCTAGTCGAGCAAAAACACGTGCGAGAGGATGCATCCCGCAGGCTAGTCGAGTAAAAACACGTGCGAGAGGATGCATCCTGCAGGCTAGTCGAGTAAAAACACGTGCGAGAGGATGCATCCCGCAGGCTAGTCGAGTAAAAACACGTGCGAGAGGATGCATCCCGCAGGCTAGTCGAGTAAAAACACGTGCGAGAGGATGCATCCTGCAGGCTAGTCGAGTAAAAACACGTGCGAGAGGATGCATCCCGCAGGCTAGTCGAGTAAAAACACGTGCGAGGTTTTGTGGGATGCGCATGCGCAGGTTTTTTGGGATGCGCATGGCTAGTCGAGCAAAAACACGTGCGAGAAGATGCATCCCGCAGGCTAGTCGAGTAAAAACACGTGCGAGAGGATGCATCCGCAGGCTAGTCGAGTAAAAACACGTGCGAGAGGATGCATCCTGCAGGCTAGTCGAGTAAAAACACGTGCGAGAGGATGCATCCGCAGGCTAGTCGAGTAAAAACACGTGCGAGGTTTTGTAGGATGCGCATGCGCAGGTTTTGTGGGATGCGCATGCGCAGGTTTTTAGGGATGCGCATGGCTAGTCGAGCAAAAACACGTGCGAGAGGATGCATCCCGCAGGGTAATCGAGTAAAAACACGTGCGAGAGGATGCATCCGCAGGCTAGTCGAGTAAAAACACGTGCGAGAGGATGCATCCCGCAGGCTAGTCGAGTAAAAACACGTGCGAGAGGATGCATCCTGCAGGCTAGTCGAGTAAAAACACGTGCGAGAGGATGCATCCCGCAGGCTAGTCGAGTAAAAACACGTGCGAGGTTTTGTAGGATGCGCATGCGCAGGTTTTGTGGGATGCGCATGCGCAGGTTTTTAGGGATGCGCATGGCTAGTCGAGCAAAAACACGTGCGAGAGGATGCATCCCGCAGGGTAGTCGAGTAAAAACACGTGCGAGAGGATGCATCCCGCAGGCTAGTCGAGTAAAAACACGTGCGAGAGGATGCATCCCGCAGGCTAGTCGAGTAAAAACACGTGCGAGGTTTTGTGGGATGCGCATGCGCAGGTTTTTTGGGATGCGCATGGCTAGTCGAGCAAAAACACGTGCGAGAGGATGCATCCCGCAGGGTAGTCGAGTAAAAACACGTGCGAGAGGATGCATCCCGCAGGCTAGTCGAGTAAAAACACGTGCGAGAGGATGCATCCTGCAGGCTAGTCGAGCAAAAACACGTGCGAGAGGATGCATCCCGCAGGCTAGTCGAGCAAAAACACGTGCGAGAGGATGCATCCCGCAGGCTAGTCGAGTAAAAACACGTGCGAGAGGATGCATCCCGCAGGCTAGTCGAGTAAAAACACGTACGAGGTTTTGTGGGATGCGCATGCGCAGGTTTTGTGGGATGCGCATGCGCAGGTTTTTTGGGATGCGCATGCGCAGGTTTTTTGGGATGCGCATGCGCAGGTTTTTTGGGATGCGCATGCCTAGTCGAGCTAAAACACGTGCGGGAGGATGCATCCCGCAGGCTAGTCCAGCAAAAACACGTGCGAGAGGATGCATCCCGCAGGCTAGTCGAGTAAAAACACGTGCGAGAGGATGCATCCCGCAGGCTAGTCGAGTAAAAACACGTGCGAGAGGATGCATCCTGCAGGCTAGTCGAGTAAAAACACGTGCGAGAGGATGCATCCCGCAGGCTAGTCGAGTAAAAACACGTGCGAGAGGATGCATCCCGCAGGCTAGTCGAGTAAAAACACGTGCGAGGTTTTGTGGGATGCGCATGCGCAGGTTTTTTGGGATGCGCATGCGCAGGTTTTTTGGGATGCGCATGGCTAGTCGAGCAAAAACACGTGCGAGAGGATGCATCCCGCAGGCTAGTCGAGTAAAAACACGTGCGAGAGGATGCATCCTGCAGGCTAGTCGAGTAAAAACACGTGCGAGAGGATGCATCCCGCAGGCTAGTCGAGTAAAAACACGTGCGAGAGGATGCATCCTGCAGGCTAGTCGAGTAAAAACACGTGCGAGAGGATGCATCCCGCAGGCTAGTCGAGTAAAAACACGTGCGAGAGGATGCATCCCGCAGGCTAGTCGAGTAAAAACACGTGCGAGGTTTTGTGGGATGCGCATGCGCAGGTTTTGTGGGATGCGCATGCGCAGGTTTTTTGGGATGCGCATGCGCAGGTTTTTTGGGATGCGCATGCCTAGTCGAGCAAAAACACGTGCGAGAGGATGCATCCCGCAGGCTAGTCCAGCAAAAACACGTGCGAGAGGATGCATCCCGCAGGCTAGTCGAGTAAAAACACGTGCGAGAGGATGCATCCCGCAGGCTAGTCGAGTAAAAACACGTGCGAGAGGATGCATCCTGCAGGCTAGTCGAGTAAAAACACGTGCGAGAGGATGCATCCCGCAGGCTAGTCGAGTAAAAACACGTGCGAGAGGATGCATCCCGCAGGCTAGTCGAGTAAAAACACGTGCGAGGTTTTGTGGGATGCGCATGCGCAGGTTTTTTGGGATGCGCATGCGCAGGTTTTTTGGGATGCGCATGGCTAGTCGAGCAAAAACACGTGCGAGAGGATGCATCCCGCAGGCTAGTCGAGTAAAAACACGTGCGAGAGGATGCATCCTGCAGGCTAGTCGAGTAAAAACACGTGCGAGAGGATGCATCCCGCAGGCTAGTCGAGTAAAAACACGTGCGAGAGGATGCATCCTGCAGGCTAGTCGAGTAAAAACACGTGCGAGAGGATGCATCCCGCAGGCTAGTCGAGTAAAAACACGTGCGAGGTTTTGTGGGATGCGCATGCGCAGGTTTTTTGGGATGCGCATGGCTAGTCGAGCAAAAACACGTGCGAGAGGATGCATCCCGCAGGCTAGTCGAGTAAAAACACGTGCGAGAGGATGCATCCTGCAGGCTAGTCGAGTAAAAACACGTGCGAGAGGATGCATCCCGCAGGGTAGTCGAGTAAAAACACGTGCGAGAGGATGCATCCTGCAGGCTAGTCGAGTAAAAACACGTGCGAGAGGATGCATCCCGCAGGCTAGCCGAGTAAAAACACGTGCGGGAGGATGCATCCCGCAGGCTAGTCGAGTAAAAACACGTGCGAGAGGATGCATCCCGCAGGCTAGTCGAGTAAAAACACGTGCGAGGTTTTGTGGGATGCGCATGCGCAGGTTTTTTGGGATGCGCATGCGCAGGTTTTTTGGGATGCGCATGGCTAGTCGAGCAAAAACACGTGCGAGAGGATGCATCCCGCAGGCTAGTCGAGTAAAAACACGTGCGAGAGGATGCATCCTGCAGGCTAGTCGAGTAAAAACACGTGCGAGAGGATGCATCCCGCAGGCTAGTCGAGTAAAAACACGTGCGAGAGGATGCATCCCGCAGGCTAGTCGAGCAAAAACACGTGCGAGAGGATGCATCCCGCAGGCTAGTCGAGTAAAAACACGTGCGAGAGGATGCATCCCGCAGGCTAGTCGAGTAAAAACACGTGCGGGGTTTTGTGGGATGCGCATGCGCAGGTTTTGTGGGATGCGCATGCGCAGGTTTTTTGGGATGCGCATGGCTAGTCGAGCAAAAACACGTGCGAGAGGATGCATCCCGCAGGGTAGTCGAGTAAAAACACGTGCGAGAGGATGCATCCCGCAGGCTAGTCGAGTAAAAACACGTGAGAGGATGCATCCTGCAGGCTAGTCGAGTAAAAACACGTGCGAGAGGATGCATCCCGCAGGCTAGTCGAGCAAAAACACGTGCGAGAGGATGCATCCCGCAGGCTAGTCGAGCAAAAACACGTGCGAGAGGAAGCATCCCGCAGGCTAGTCGAGTAAAAACACGTGCGAGAGGATGCATCCCGCAGGCTAGTCGAGTAAAAACACGTGCGAGGTTTTGTGGGATGCGCATGCGCAGGTTTTGTGGGATGCGCATGCGCAGGTTTTTTGGGATGCGCATGCCTAGTCGAGCAAAAACACGTGCGAGAGGATGCATCCCGCAGGCTAGTCGAGTAAAAACACGTGCGAGAGGATGCATCCCGCAGGCTAGTCGAGTAAAAACACGTGCGAGAGGATGCATCCTGCAGGCTAGTCGAGTAAAAACACGTGCGAGAGGATGCATCCCGCAGGCTAGTCGAGTAAAAACACGTGCGAGAGGATGCATCCCGCAGGCTAGTCGAGTAAAAACACGTGCGAGGTTTTGTGGGATGCGCATGCGCAGTTTTTTTGGGATGCGCATGCGCAGGTTTTTTGGGATGCGCATGGCTAGTCGAGCAAAAACACGTACGAGAGGATGCATCCCGCAGGCTAGTCGAGTAAAAACACGTGCGAGAGGATGCATCCTGCAGGCTAGTCGAGTAAAAACACGTGCGAGAGGATGCATCCCGCAGGCTAGTCGAGTAAAAACACGTGCGAGAGGATGCATCCTGCAGGCTAGTCGAGTAAAAACACGTGCGAGAGGATGCATCCCGCAGGCTAGTCGAGTAAAAACACGTGCGAGAGGATGCATCCCGCAGGCTAGTCGAGTAAAAACACGTGCGAGGTTTTGTGGGATGCGCATGCGCAGGTTTTTTGGGATGCGCATGCGCAGGTTTTTTGGGATGCGCATGGCTAGTCGAGCAAAAACACGTGCGAGAGGATGCATCCCGCAGGCTAGTCGAGTAAAAACACGTGCGAGAGGATGCATCCTGCAGGCTAGTCGAGTAAAAACACGTGCGAGAGGATGCATCCCGCAGGCTAGTCGAGTAAAAACACGTGCGAGAGGATGCATCCCGCAGGCTAGTCGAGTAAAAACACGTGCGAGAGGATGCATCCTGCAGGCTAGTCGAGTAAAAACACGTGCGAGAGGATGCATCCCGCAGGCTAGTCGAGTAAAAACACGTGCGAGGTTTTGTGGGATGCGCATGCGCAGGTTTTTTGGGATGCGCATGGCTAGTCGAGCAAAAACACGTGCGAGAAGATGCATCCCGCAGGCTAGTCGAGTAAAAACACGTGCGAGAGGATGCATCCCGCAGGCTAGTCGAGTAAAAACACGTGCGAGAGGATGCATCCTGCAGGCTAGTCGAGTAAAAACACGTGCGAGAGGATGCATCCCGCAGGCTAGTCGAGTAAAAACACGTGCGAGGTTTTGTAGGATGCGCATGCGCAGGTTTTGTGGGATGCGCATGCGCAGGTTTTTAGGGATGCGCATGGCTAGTCGAGCAAAAACACGTGCGAGAGGATGCATCCCGCAGGGTAATCGAGTAAAAACACGTGCGAGAGGATGCATCCCGCAGGCTAGTCGAGTAAAAACACGTGCGAGAGGATGCATCCCGCAGGCTAGTCGAGTAAAAACACGTGCGAGAGGATGCATCCTGCAGGCTAGTCGAGTAAAAACACGTGCGAGAGGATGCATCCCGCAGGCTAGTCGAGTAAAAACACGTGCGAGGTTTTGTAGGATGCGCATGCGCAGGTTTTGTGGGATGCGCATGCGCAGGTTTTTAGGGATGCGCATGGCTAGTCGAGCAAAAACACGTGCGAGAGGATGCATCCCGCAGGGTAGTCGAGTAAAAACACGTGCGAGAGGATGCATCCCGCAGGCTAGTCGAGTAAAAACACGTGCGAGAGGATGCATCCCGCAGGCTAGTCGAGTAAAAACACGTGCGAGGTTTTGTGGGATGCGCATGCGCAGGTTTTTTGGGATGCGCATGGCTAGTCGAGCAAAAACACGTGCGAGAGGATGCATCCCGCAGGGTAGTCGAGTAAAAACACGTGCGAGAGGATGCATCCCGCAGGCTAGTCGAGTAAAAACACGTGCGAGAGGATGCATCCTGCAGGCTAGTCGAGCAAAAACACGTGCGAGAGGATGCATCCCGCAGGCTAGTCGAGCAAAAACACGTGCGAGAGGATGCATCCCGCAGGCTAGTCGAGTAAAAACACGTGCGAGAGGATGCATCCCGCAGGCTAGTCGAGTAAAAACACGTACGAGGTTTTGTGGGATGCGCATGCGCAGGTTTTGTGGGATGCGCATGCGCAGGTTTTTTGGGATGCGCATGCGCAGGTTTTTTGGGATGCGCATGCGCAGGTTTTTTGGGATGCGCATGCCTAGTCGAGCTAAAACACGTGCGGGAGGATGCATCCCGCAGGCTAGTCCAGCAAAAACACGTGCGAGAGGATGCATCCCGCAGGCTAGTCGAGTAAAAACACGTGCGAGAGGATGCATCCCGCAGGGTAGTCGAGTAAAAACACGTGCGAGGTTTTGTGGGATGCGCATGCGCAGGTTTTTTGGGATGCGCATGGCTAGTCGAGCAAAAACACGTGCGAGAGGATGCATCCCGCAGGGTAGTCGAGTAAAAACACGTGCGAGAGGATGCATCCCGCAGGCTAGTCGAGTAAAAACACGTGCGAGAGGATGCATCCTGCAGGCTAGTCGAGCAAAAACACGTGCGAGAGGATGCATCCCGCAGGCTAGTCGAGCAAAAACACGTGCGAGAGGATGCATCCCGCAGGCTAGTCGAGTAAAAACACGTGCGAGAGGATGCATCCCGCAGGCTAGTCGAGTAAAAACACGTACGAGGTTTTGTGGGATGCGCATGCGCAGGTTTTGTGGGATGCGCATGCGCAGGTTTTTTGGGATGCGCATGCGCAGGTTTTTTGGGATGCGCATGCCTAGTCGAGCTAAAACACGTGCGGGAGGATGCATCCCGCAGGCTAGTCCAGCAAAAACACGTGCGAGAGGATGCATCCCGCAGGCTAGTCGAGTAAAAACACGTGCGAGAGGATGCATCCTGCACGCTAGTCGAGTAAAAACACGTGCGAGAGGATGCATCCCGCAGGCTAGTCGAGCAAAAACACGTGCGAGAGGATGCATCCCGCAGGCTAGTCGAGCAAAAACACGTGCGAGGTTTTGTGGGATGCGCATGCGCAGGTTTTTTGGAATGCGCATGGCTAGTCGAGCAAAAACACGTGCGAGAGGATGCATCCCGCAGGCTAGTCGAGTAAAAACACGTGCGAGAGGATGCATCCCGCAGGCTAGTCGAGTAAAAACACGTGCGAGAGTATGCATCCCGCAGGCTAGTCGAGTAAAAACACGTGCGAGAGGATGCATCCCGCAGGCTAGTCGAGTAAAAACACGTGCGAGAGGATGCATCCCGCAGGCTAGTCGAGTAAAATCACGTGCGAGGTTTTGTGGGATGCGCATGCGCAGCTTTTTGGGATGCGCATGGCTAGTCGAGCAAAAACACGTGCGAGAGGATGCATCCCGCAGGGTAGTCGAGTAAAAACACGTGCGAGAGGATGCATCCCGCAGGCTAGCCGAGTAAAAACACGTGCGAGAGGATGCATCCTGCAGGCTAGTCGAGTAAAAACACGTGCGAGAGGATGCATCCCGCAGGCTAGTCGAGCAAAAACTCGTGCGAGAGGATGCATCCCGCAGGCTAGTCGAGCAAAAACACGTGCGAGGTTTTGTGGGATGCGCATGCACAGGTTTTTCGGGATGCGCATGCCTAGTCGAGCAAAAACACGTGCGAGAGGATGCATCCCGCAGGCTAGTCGAGTAAAAACACGTGCGAGAGGATGCATCCCGCAGGCTAGTCGAGTAAAAACACGTGCGAGGTTTTGTGGGATGCGCATGCGCAGGTTTTTTGGGATGCGCATGGCTAGTCGAGCAAAAACACGTGCGAGAGGATGCATCCCGCAGGGTAGTCGAGTAAAAACACGTGCGAGATGATGCATCCCGCAGGCTAGTCGAGTAAGAACACGTGCGAGAGGATGCATCCTGCAGGCTAGTCGAGTAAAAACACGTGCGAGAGGATGCATCCCGCAGGCTAGTCGAGCAAAAACACGTGCGAGAGGATGCATCCCGCAGGCTAGTCGAGCAGAAACACGTGCGAGAGGATGCATCCCGCAGGCTAGTCGAGTAAAAACACGTGCGAGAGGATGCATCCCGCAGGCTAGTCGAGCACAAACACGTGCGAGGGGATGCATCCCGCAGTCTAGTCGAGCAAAAACACGTGCGAGAGGATGCATCCCGCAGGCTAGTCGAGCAAAAACACGTGCGAGAGGATGCATCCCGCAGGCTAGTCGAGCAAAAACACGTGCGAGAGGATGCATCCCGCAGGCTAGTCGAGTAAAAACACGTGCGAGAGGATGCATCCCGCAGGCTAGTCGAGCACAAACACGTGCGAGAGGATGCATCCCGCAGGCTAGTCGAGCAAAAACACGTGCGAGAGGATGCATCCCGCAGGCTAGTCGAGTAAAAACACGTGCGAGAGGATGCATCCCGCAGGCTAGTCGAGTAAAAACACGTGCGAGGTTTTGTGGGATGCGCATGCGCAAGTTTTGTGGGATGCCCATGCGCAGGTTTTTTGGGATGCGCATGCGCAGGTTTTTTGGGATGCGCATGCCTAGTCGAGCTAAAACACGTGCGGGAGGATGCATCCCGCAGGGTAGTCCAGCAAAAACACGTGCGAGAGGATGCATCCCGCAGGCTAGTCGAGTAAAAACACGTGCGAGAGGATGCATCCTGCAGGCTAGTCGAGTAAAAACACGTGCGAGAGGATGCATCCCGCAGGCTAGTCGAGTAAAAACACGTGCGAGAGGATGCATCCCGCAGGCTAGTCGAGTAAAAACACGTGCGAGAGGATGCATCCCGCAGACTAGTCGAGTAAAAACACGTGCGAGGTTTTGTGGGATGCGCATGCGCAGGTTTTTTGGGATGCGCATGGCTAGTCGAGCAAAAACACGTGCGAGAGGATGCATCCCGCAGGGTAGTCGAGTAAAAACACGTGCGAGAGGATGCATCCCGCAGGCTAGTCGAGTAAAAACACGTGCGAGAGGATGCATCCCGCAGGCTAGTCGAGTAAAAACACGTGCGGGGTTTTGTGGGATGCGCATGCGCAGGTTTTGTGGGATGCGCATGCGCAGGTTTTTTGGGATGCGCATGGCTAGTCGAGCAAAAACACGTGCGAGAGGATGCATCCCGCAGGGTAGTCGAGTAAAAACACGTGCGAGAGGATGCATCCCGCAGGCTAGTCGAGTAAAAACACGTGAGAGGATGCATCCTGCAGGCTAGTCGAGTAAAAACACGTGCGAGAGGATGCATCCCGCAGGCTAGTCGAGCAAAAACACGTGCGAGAGGATGCATCCCGCAGGCTAGTCGAGCAAAAACACGTGCGAGAGGAAGCATCCCGCAGGCTAGTCGAGTAAAAACACGTGCGAGAGGATGCATCCCGCAGGCTAGTCGAGTAAAAACACGTGCGAGGTTTTGTGGGATGCGCATGCGCAGGTTTTGTGGGATGCGCATGCGCAGGTTTTTTGGGATGCGCATGCCTAGTCGAGCAAAAACACGTGCGAGAGGATGCATCCCGCAGGCTAGTCCAGCAAAAACACGTGCGAGAGGATGCATCCCGCAGGCTAGTCGAGTAAAAACACGTGCGAGAGGATGCATCCCGCAGGCTAGTCGAGTAAAAACACGTGCGAGAGGATGCATCCTGCAGGCTAGTCGAGTAAAAACACGTGCGAGAGGATGCATCCCGCAGGCTAGTCGAGTAAAAACACGTGCGAGAGGATGCATCCCGCAGGCTAGTCGAGTAAAAACACGTGCGAGGTTTTGTGGGATGCGCATGCGCAGGTTTTTTGGGATGCGCATGCGCAGGTTTTTTGGGATGCGCATGGCTAGTCGAGCAAAAACACGTACGAGAGGATGCATCCCGCAGGCTAGTCGAGTAAAAACACGTGCGAGAGGATGCATCCTGCAGGCTAGTCGAGTAAAAACACGTGCGAGAGGATGCATCCCGCAGGCTAGTCGAGTAAAAACACGTGCGAGAGGATGCATCCTGCAGGCTAGTCGAGTAAAAACACGTGCGAGAGGATGCATCCCGCAGGCTAGTCGAGTAAAAACACGTGCGAGAGGATGCATCCCGCAGGCTAGTCGAGTAAAAACACGTGCGAGGTTTTGTGGGATGCGCATGCGCAGGTTTTTTGGGATGCGCATGCGCAGGTTTTTTGGGATGCGCATGGCTAGTCGAGCAAAAACACGTGCGAGAGGATGCATCCCGCAGGCTAGTCGAGTAAAAACACGTGCGAGAGGATGCATCCTGCAGGCTAGTCGAGCAAAAACACGTGCGAGAGGATGCATCCCGCAGGCTAGTCGAGCAAAAACACGTGCGAGAGGATGCATCCCGCAGGCTAGTCGAGTAAAAACACGTGCGAGAGGATGCATCCCGCAGGCTAGTCGAGTAAAAACACGTACGAGGTTTTGTGGGATGCGCATGCGCAGGTTTTGTGGGATGCGCATGCGCAGGTTTTTTGGGATGCGCATGCGCAGGTTTTTTGGGATGCGCATGCGCAGGTTTTTTGGGATGCGCATGCCTAGTCGAGCTAAAACACGTGCGGGAGGATGCATCCCGCAGGCTAGTCCAGCAAAAACACGTGCGAGAGGATGCATCCCGCAGGCTAGTCGAGTAAAAACACGTGCGAGAGGATGCATCCTGCACGCTAGTCGAGTAAAAACACGTGCGAGAGGATGCATCCCGCAGGCTAGTCGAGCAAAAACACGTGCGAGAGGATGCATCCCGCAGGCTAGTCGAGCAAAAACACGTGCGAGGTTTTGTGGGATGCGCATGCGCAGGTTTTTTGGAATGCGCATGGCTAGTCGAGCAAAAACACGTGCGAGAGGATGCATCCCGCAGGCTAGTCGAGTAAAAACACGTGCGAGAGGATGCATCCCGCAGGCTAGTCGAGTAAAAACACGTGCGAGAGTATGCATCCCGCAGGCTAGTCGAGTAAAAACACGTGCGAGAGGATGCATCCCGCAGGCTAGTCGAGTAAAAACACGTGCGAGAGGATGCATCCCGCAGGCTAGTCGAGTAAAATCACGTGCGAGGTTTTGTGGGATGCGCATGCGCAGCTTTTTGGGATGCGCATGGCTAGTCGAGCAAAAACACGTGCGAGAGGATGCATCCCGCAGGGTAGTCGAGTAAAAACACGTGCGAGAGGATGCATCCCGCAGGCTAGCCGAGTAAAAACACGTGCGAGAGGATGCATCCTGCAGGCTAGTCGAGTAAAAACACGTGCGAGAGGATGCATCCCGCAGGCTAGTCGAGCAAAAACTCGTGCGAGAGGATGCATCCCGCAGGCTAGTCGAGCAAAAACACGTGCGAGGTTTTGTGGGATGCGCATGCACAGGTTTTTCGGGATGCGCATGCCTAGTCGAGCAAAAACACGTGCGAGAGGATGCATCCCGCAGGCTAGTCGAGTAAAAACACGTGCGAGAGGATGCATCCCGCAGGCTAGTCGAGTAAAAACACGTGCGAGGTTTTGTGGGATGCGCATGCGCAGGTTTTTTGGGATGCGCATGGCTAGTCGAGCAAAAACACGTGCGAGAGGATGCATCCCGCAGGGTAGTCGAGTAAAAACACGTGCGAGATGATGCATCCCGCAGGCTAGTCGAGTAAGAACACGTGCGAGAGGATGCATCCTGCAGGCTAGTCGAGTAAAAACACGTGCGAGAGGATGCATCCCGCAGGCTAGTCGAGCAAAAACACGTGCGAGAGGATGCATCCCGCAGGCTAGTCGAGCAGAAACACGTGCGAGAGGATGCATCCCGCAGGCTAGTCGAGTAAAAACACGTGCGAGAGGATGCATCCCGCAGGCTAGTCGAGCACAAACACGTGCGAGGGGATGCATCCCGCAGTCTAGTCGAGCAAAAACACGTGCGAGAGGATGCATCCCGCAGGCTAGTCGAGCAAAAACACGTGCGAGAGGATGCATCCCGCAGGCTAGTCGAGCAAAAACACGTGCGAGAGGATGCATCCCGCAGGCTAGTCGAGTAAAAACACGTGCGAGAGGATGCATCCCGCAGGCTAGTCGAGCACAAACACGTGCGAGAGGATGCATCCCGCAGGCTAGTCGAGCAAAAACACGTGCGAGAGGATGCATCCCGCAGGCTAGTCGAGTAAAAACACGTGCGAGAGGATGCATCCCGCAGGCTAGTCGAGTAAAAACACGTGCGAGGTTTTGTGGGATGCGCATGCGCAAGTTTTGTGGGATGCCCATGCGCAGGTTTTTTGGGATGCGCATGCGCAGGTTTTTTGGGATGCGCATGCCTAGTCGAGCTAAAACACGTGCGGGAGGATGCATCCCGCAGGGTAGTCCAGCAAAAACACGTGCGAGAGGATGCATCCCGCAGGCTAGTCGAGTAAAAACACGTGCGAGAGGATGCATCCTGCAGGCTAGTCGAGTAAAAACACGTGCGAGAGGATGCATCCCGCAGGCTAGTCGAGTAAAAACACGTGCGAGAGGATGCATCCCGCAGGCTAGTCGAGTAAAAACACGTGCGAGAGGATGCATCCCGCAGACTAGTCGAGTAAAAACACGTGCGAGGTTTTGTGGGATGCGCATGCGCAGGTTTTTTGGGATGCGCATGGCTAGTCGAGCAAAAACACGTGCGAGAGGATGCATCCCGCAGGGTAGTCGAGTAAAAACACGTGCGAGAGGATGCATCCCGCAGGCTAGTCGAGTAAAAACACGTGCGAGAGGATGCATCCCGCAGGCTAGTCGAGTAAAAACACGTGCGGGGTTTTGTGGGATGCGCATGCGCAGGTTTTGTGGGATGCGCATGCGCAGGTTTTTTGGGATGCGCATGGCTAGTCGAGCAAAAACACGTGCGAGAGGATGCATCCCGCAGGGTAGTCGAGTAAAAACACGTGCGAGAGGATGCATCCCGCAGGCTAGTCGAGTAAAAACACGTGAGAGGATGCATCCTGCAGGCTAGTCGAGTAAAAACACGTGCGAGAGGATGCATCCCGCAGGCTAGTCGAGCAAAAACACGTGCGAGAGGATGCATCCCGCAGGCTAGTCGAGCAAAAACACGTGCGAGAGGAAGCATCCCGCAGGCTAGTCGAGTAAAAACACGTGCGAGAGGATGCATCCCGCAGGCTAGTCGAGTAAAAACACGTGCGAGGTTTTGTGGGATGCGCATGCGCAGGTTTTGTGGGATGCGCATGCGCAGGTTTTTTGGGATGCGCATGCCTAGTCGAGCAAAAACACGTGCGAGAGGATGCATCCCGCAGGCTAGTCCAGCAAAAACACGTGCGAGAGGATGCATCCCGCAGGCTAGTCGAGTAAAAACACGTGCGAGAGGATGCATCCCGCAGGCTAGTCGAGTAAAAACACGTGCGAGAGGATGCATCCTGCAGGCTAGTCGAGTAAAAACACGTGCGAGAGGATGCATCCCGCAGGCTAGTCGAGTAAAAACACGTGCGAGAGGATGCATCCCGCAGGCTAGTCGAGTAAAAACACGTGCGAGGTTTTGTGGGATGCGCATGCGCAGGTTTTTTGGGATGCGCATGCGCAGGTTTTTTGGGATGCGCATGGCTAGTCGAGCAAAAACACGTACGAGAGGATGCATCCCGCAGGCTAGTCGAGTAAAAACACGTGCGAGAGGATGCATCCTGCAGGCTAGTCGAGTAAAAACACGTGCGAGAGGATGCATCCCGCAGGCTAGTCGAGTAAAAACACGTGCGAGAGGATGCATCCTGCAGGCTAGTCGAGTAAAAACACGTGCGAGAGGATGCATCCCGCAGGCTAGTCGAGTAAAAACACGTGCGAGAGGATGCATCCCGCAGGCTAGTCGAGTAAAAACACGTGCGAGGTTTTGTGGGATGCGCATGCGCAGGTTTTTTGGGATGCGCATGCGCAGGTTTTTTGGGATGCGCATGGCTAGTCGAGCAAAAACACGTGCGAGAGGATGCATCCCGCAGGCTAGTCGAGTAAAAACACGTGCGAGAGGATGCATCCTGCAGGCTAGTCGAGTAAAAACACGTGCGAGAGGATGCATCCCGCAGGCTAGTCGAGTAAAAACACGTGCGAGAGGATGCATCCCGCAGGCTAGTCGAGTAAAAACACGTGCGAGAGGATGCATCCTGCAGGCTAGTCGAGTAAAAACACGTGCGAGAGGATGCATCCCGCAGGCTAGTCGAGTAAAAACACGTGCGAGGTTTTGTGGGATGCGCATGCGCAGGTTTTTTGGGATGCGCATGGCTAGTCGAGCAAAAACACGTGCGAGAAGATGCATCCCGCAGGCTAGTCGAGTAAAAACACGTGCGAGAGGATGCATCCCGCAGGCTAGTCGAGTAAAAACACGTGCGAGAGGATGCATCCTGCAGGCTAGTCGAGTAAAAACACGTGCGAGAGGATGCATCCCGCAGGCTAGTCGAGTAAAAACACGTGCGAGGTTTTGTAGGATGCGCATGCGCAGGTTTTGTGGGATGCGCATGCGCAGGTTTTTAGGGATGCGCATGGCTAGTCGAGCAAAAACACGTGCGAGAGGATGCATCCCGCAGGGTAATCGAGTAAAAACACGTGCGAGAGGATGCATCCCGCAGGCTAGTCGAGTAAAAACACGTGCGAGAGGATGCATCCCGCAGGCTAGTCGAGTAAAAACACGTGCGAGAGGATGCATCCTGCAGGCTAGTCGAGTAAAAACACGTGCGAGAGGATGCATCCCGCAGGCTAGTCGAGTAAAAACACGTGCGAGGTTTTGTAGGATGCGCATGCGCAGGTTTTGTGGGATGCGCATGCGCAGGTTTTTAGGGATGCGCATGGCTAGTCGAGCAAAAACACGTGCGAGAGGATGCATCCCGCAGGGTAGTCGAGTAAAAACACGTGCGAGAGGATGCATCCCGCAGGCTAGTCGAGTAAAAACACGTGCGAGAGGATGCATCCCGCAGGCTAGTCGAGTAAAAACACGTGCGAGGTTTTGTGGGATGCGCATGCGCAGGTTTTTTGGGATGCGCATGGCTAGTCGAGCAAAAACACGTGCGAGAGGATGCATCCCGCAGGGTAGTCGAGTAAAAACACGTGCGAGAGGATGCATCCCGCAGGCTAGTCGAGTAAAAACACGTGCGAGAGGATGCATCCTGCAGGCTAGTCGAGCAAAAACACGTGCGAGAGGATGCATCCCGCAGGCTAGTCGAGCAAAAACACGTGCGAGAGTATGCATCCCGCAGGCTAGTCGAGTAAAAACACGTGCGAGAGGATGCATCCCGCAGGCTAGTCGAGTAAAAACACGTGCGAGAGGATGCATCCCGCAGGCTAGTCGAGTAAAATCACGTGCGAGGTTTTGTGGGATGCGCATGCGCAGCTTTTTGGGATGCGCATGGCTAGTCGAGCAAAAACACGTGCGAGAGGATGCATCCCGCAGGGTAGTCGAGTAAAAACACGTGCGAGAGGATGCATCCCGCAGGCTAGCCGAGTAAAAACACGTGCGAGAGGATGCATCCTGCAGGCTAGTCGAGTAAAAACACGTGCGAGAGGATGCATCCCGCAGGCTAGTCGAGCAAAAACTCGTGCGAGAGGATGCATCCCGCAGGCTAGTCGAGCAAAAACACGTGCGAGGTTTTGTGGGATGCGCATGCACAGGTTTTTCGGGATGCGCATGCCTAGTCGAGCAAAAACACGTGCGAGAGGATGCATCCCGCAGGCTAGTCGAGTAAAAACACGTGCGAGAGGATGCATCCCGCAGGCTAGTCGAGTAAAAACACGTGCGAGGTTTTGTGGGATGCGCATGCGCAGGTTTTTTGGGATGCGCATGGCTAGTCGAGCAAAAACACGTGCGAGAGGATGCATCCCGCAGGGTAGTCGAGTAAAAACACGTGCGAGATGATGCATCCCGCAGGCTAGTCGAGTAAGAACACGTGCGAGAGGATGCATCCTGCAGGCTAGTCGAGTAAAAACACGTGCGAGAGGATGCATCCCGCAGGCTAGTCGAGCAAAAACACGTGCGAGAGGATGCATCCCGCAGGCTAGTCGAGCAGAAACACGTGCGAGAGGATGCATCCCGCAGGCTAGTCGAGTAAAAACACGTGCGAGAGGATGCATCCCGCAGGCTAGTCGAGCACAAACACGTGCGAGGGGATGCATCCCGCAGTCTAGTCGAGCAAAAACACGTGCGAGAGGATGCATCCCGCAGGCTAGTCGAGCAAAAACACGTGCGAGAGGATGCATCCCGCAGGCTAGTCGAGCAAAAACACGTGCGAGAGGATGCATCCCGCAGGCTAGTCGAGTAAAAACACGTGCGAGAGGATGCATCCCGCAGGCTAGTCGAGCACAAACACGTGCGAGAGGATGCATCCCGCAGGCTAGTCGAGCAAAAACACGTGCGAGAGGATGCATCCCGCAGGCTAGTCGAGTAAAAACACGTGCGAGAGGATGCATCCCGCAGGCTAGTCGAGTAAAAACACGTGCGAGGTTTTGTGGGATGCGCATGCGCAAGTTTTGTGGGATGCCCATGCGCAGGTTTTTTGGGATGCGCATGCGCAGGTTTTTTGGGATGCGCATGCCTAGTCGAGCTAAAACACGTGCGGGAGGATGCATCCCGCAGGGTAGTCCAGCAAAAACACGTGCGAGAGGATGCATCCCGCAGGCTAGTCGAGTAAAAACACGTGCGAGAGGATGCATCCTGCAGGCTAGTCGAGTAAAAACACGTGCGAGAGGATGCATCCCGCAGGCTAGTCGAGTAAAAACACGTGCGAGAGGATGCATCCCGCAGGCTAGTCGAGTAAAAACACGTGCGAGAGGATGCATCCCGCAGACTAGTCGAGTAAAAACACGTGCGAGGTTTTGTGGGATGCGCATGCGCAGGTTTTTTGGGATGCGCATGGCTAGTCGAGCAAAAACACGTGCGAGAGGATGCATCCCGCAGGGTAGTCGAGTAAAAACACGTGCGAGAGGATGCATCCCGCAGGCTAGTCGAGTAAAAACACGTGCGAGAGGATGCATCCCGCAGGCTAGTCGAGTAAAAACACGTGCGGGGTTTTGTGGGATGCGCATGCGCAGGTTTTGTGGGATGCGCATGCGCAGGTTTTTTGGGATGCGCATGGCTAGTCGAGCAAAAACACGTGCGAGAGGATGCATCCCGCAGGGTAGTCGAGTAAAAACACGTGCGAGAGGATGCATCCCGCAGGCTAGTCGAGTAAAAACACGTGAGAGGATGCATCCTGCAGGCTAGTCGAGTAAAAACACGTGCGAGAGGATGCATCCCGCAGGCTAGTCGAGCAAAAACACGTGCGAGAGGATGCATCCCGCAGGCTAGTCGAGCAAAAACACGTGCGAGAGGAAGCATCCCGCAGGCTAGTCGAGTAAAAACACGTGCGAGAGGATGCATCCCGCAGGCTAGTCGAGTAAAAACACGTGCGAGGTTTTGTGGGATGCGCATGCGCAGGTTTTGTGGGATGCGCATGCGCAGGTTTTTTGGGATGCGCATGCCTAGTCGAGCAAAAACACGTGCGAGAGGATGCATCCCGCAGGCTAGTCCAGCAAAAACACGTGCGAGAGGATGCATCCCGCAGGCTAGTCGAGTAAAAACACGTGCGAGAGGATGCATCCCGCAGGCTAGTCGAGTAAAAACACGTGCGAGAGGATGCATCCTGCAGGCTAGTCGAGTAAAAACACGTGCGAGAGGATGCATCCCGCAGGCTAGTCGAGTAAAAACACGTGCGAGAGGATGCATCCCGCAGGCTAGTCGAGTAAAAACACGTGCGAGGTTTTGTGGGATGCGCATGCGCAGGTTTTTTGGGATGCGCATGCGCAGGTTTTTTGGGATGCGCATGGCTAGTCGAGCAAAAACACGTACGAGAGGATGCATCCCGCAGGCTAGTCGAGTAAAAACACGTGCGAGAGGATGCATCCTGCAGGCTAGTCGAGTAAAAACACGTGCGAGAGGATGCATCCCGCAGGCTAGTCGAGTAAAAACACGTGCGAGAGGATGCATCCTGCAGGCTAGTCGAGTAAAAACACGTGCGAGAGGATGCATCCCGCAGGCTAGTCGAGTAAAAACACGTGCGAGAGGATGCATCCCGCAGGCTAGTCGAGTAAAAACACGTGCGAGGTTTTGTGGGATGCGCATGCGCAGGTTTTTTGGGATGCGCATGCGCAGGTTTTTTGGGATGCGCATGGCTAGTCGAGCAAAAACACGTGCGAGAGGATGCATCCCGCAGGCTAGTCGAGTAAAAACACGTGCGAGAGGATGCATCCTGCAGGCTAGTCGAGTAAAAACACGTGCGAGAGGATGCATCCCGCAGGCTAGTCGAGTAAAAACACGTGCGAGAGGATGCATCCCGCAGGCTAGTCGAGTAAAAACACGTGCGAGAGGATGCATCCTGCAGGCTAGTCGAGTAAAAACACGTGCGAGAGGATGCATCCCGCAGGCTAGTCGAGTAAAAACACGTGCGAGGTTTTGTGGGATGCGCATGCGCAGGTTTTTTGGGATGCGCATGGCTAGTCGAGCAAAAACACGTGCGAGAAGATGCATCCCGCAGGCTAGTCGAGTAAAAACACGTGCGAGAGGATGCATCCCGCAGGCTAGTCGAGTAAAAACACGTGCGAGAGGATGCATCCTGCAGGCTAGTCGAGTAAAAACACGTGCGAGAGGATGCATCCCGCAGGCTAGTCGAGTAAAAACACGTGCGAGGTTTTGTAGGATGCGCATGCGCAGGTTTTGTGGGATGCGCATGCGCAGGTTTTTAGGGATGCGCATGGCTAGTCGAGCAAAAACACGTGCGAGAGGATGCATCCCGCAGGGTAATCGAGTAAAAACACGTGCGAGAGGATGCATCCCGCAGGCTAGTCGAGTAAAAACACGTGCGAGAGGATGCATCCCGCAGGCTAGTCGAGTAAAAACACGTGCGAGAGGATGCATCCTGCAGGCTAGTCGAGTAAAAACACGTGCGAGAGGATGCATCCCGCAGGCTAGTCGAGTAAAAACACGTGCGAGGTTTTGTAGGATGCGCATGCGCAGGTTTTGTGGGATGCGCATGCGCAGGTTTTTAGGGATGCGCATGGCTAGTCGAGCAAAAACACGTGCGAGAGGATGCATCCCGCAGGGTAGTCGAGTAAAAACACGTGCGAGAGGATGCATCCCGCAGGCTAGTCGAGTAAAAACACGTGCGAGAGGATGCATCCCGCAGGCTAGTCGAGTAAAAACACGTGCGAGGTTTTGTGGGATGCGCATGCGCAGGTTTTTTGGGATGCGCATGGCTAGTCGAGCAAAAACACGTGCGAGAGGATGCATCCCGCAGGGTAGTCGAGTAAAAACACGTGCGAGAGGATGCATCCCGCAGGCTAGTCGAGTAAAAACACGTGCGAGAGGATGCATCCTGCAGGCTAGTCGAGCAAAAACACGTGCGAGAGGATGCATCCCGCAGGCTAGTCGAGCAAAAACACGTGCGAGAGGATGCATCCCGCAGGCTAGTCGAGTAAAAACACGTGCGAGAGGATGCATCCCGCAGGCTAGTCGAGTAAAAACACGTACGAGGTTTTGTGGGATGCGCATGCGCAGGTTTTGTGGGATGCGCATGCGCAGGTTTTTTGGGATGCGCATGCGCAGGTTTTTTGGGATGCGCATGCGCAGGTTTTTTGGGATGCGCATGCCTAGTCGAGCTAAAACACGTGCGGGAGGATGCATCCCGCAGGCTAGTCCAGCAAAAACACGTGCGAGAGGATGCATCCCGCAGGCTAGTCGAGTAAAAACACGTGCGAGAGGATGCATCCCGCAGGGTAGTCGAGTAAAAACACGTGCGAGGTTTTGTGGGATGCGCATGCGCAGGTTTTTTGGGATGCGCATGGCTAGTCGAGCAAAAACACGTGCGAGAGGATGCATCCCGCAGGGTAGTCGAGTAAAAACACGTGCGAGAGGATGCATCCCGCAGGCTAGTCGAGTAAAAACACGTGCGAGAGGATGCATCCTGCAGGCTAGTCGAGCAAAAACACGTGCGAGAGGATGCATCCCGCAGGCTAGTCGAGCAAAAACACGTGCGAGAGGATGCATCCCGCAGGCTAGTCGAGTAAAAACACGTGCGAGAGGATGCATCCCGCAGGCTAGTCGAGTAAAAACACGTACGAGGTTTTGTGGGATGCGCATGCGCAGGTTTTGTGGGATGCGCATGCGCAGGTTTTTTGGGATGCGCATGCGCAGGTTTTTTGGGATGCGCATGCGCAGGTTTTTTGGGATGCGCATGCCTAGTCGAGCTAAAACACGTGCGGGAGGATGCATCCCGCAGGCTAGTCCAGCAAAAACACGTGCGAGAGGATGCATCCCGCAGGCTAGTCGAGTAAAAACACGTGCGAGAGGATGCATCCTGCACGCTAGTCGAGTAAAAACACGTGCGAGAGGATGCATCCCGCAGGCTAGTCGAGCAAAAACACGTGCGAGAGGATGCATCCCGCAGGCTAGTCGAGCAAAAACACGTGCGAGGTTTTGTGGGATGCGCATGCGCAGGTTTTTTGGAATGCGCATGGCTAGTCGAGCAAAAACACGTGCGAGAGGATGCATCCCGCAGGCTAGTCGAGTAAAAACACGTGCGAGAGGATGCATCCCGCAGGCTAGTCGAGTAAAAACACGTGCGAGAGTATGCATCCCGCAGGCTAGTCGAGTAAAAACACGTGCGAGAGGATGCATCCCGCAGGCTAGTCGAGTAAAAACACGTGCGAGAGGATGCATCCCGCAGGCTAGTCGAGTAAAATCACGTGCGAGGTTTTGTGGGATGCGCATGCGCAGCTTTTTGGGATGCGCATGGCTAGTCGAGCAAAAACACGTGCGAGAGGATGCATCCCGCAGGGTAGTCGAGTAAAAACACGTGCGAGAGGATGCATCCCGCAGGCTAGCCGAGTAAAAACACGTGCGAGAGGATGCATCCTGCAGGCTAGTCGAGTAAAAACACGTGCGAGAGGATGCATCCCGCAGGCTAGTCGAGCAAAAACTCGTGCGAGAGGATGCATCCCGCAGGCTAGTCGAGCAAAAACACGTGCGAGGTTTTGTGGGATGCGCATGCACAGGTTTTTCGGGATGCGCATGCCTAGTCGAGCAAAAACACGTGCGAGAGGATGCATCCCGCAGGCTAGTCGAGTAAAAACACGTGCGAGAGGATGCATCCCGCAGGCTAGTCGAGTAAAAACACGTGCGAGGTTTTGTGGGATGCGCATGCGCAGGTTTTTTGGGATGCGCATGGCTAGTCGAGCAAAAACACGTGCGAGAGGATGCATCCCGCAGGCTAGTCGAGCAAAAACACGTGCGAGATGATGCATCCCGCAGGCTAGTCGAGTAAGAACACGTGCGAGAGGATGCATCCTGCAGGCTAGTCGAGTAAAAACACGTGCGAGAGGATGCATCCCGCAGGCTAGTCGAGCAAAAACACGTGCGAGAGGATGCATCCCGCAGGCTAGTCGAGCAGAAACACGTGCGAGAGGATGCATCCCGCAGGCTAGTCGAGTAAAAACACGTGCGAGAGGATGCATCCCGCAGGCTAGTCGAGCACAAACACGTGCGAGGGGATGCATCCCGCAGTCTAGTCGAGCAAAAACACGTGCGAGAGGATGCATCCCGCAGGCTAGTCGAGCAAAAACACGTGCGAGAGGATGCATCCCGCAGGCTAGTCGAGCAAAAACACGTGCGAGAGGATGCATCCCGCAGGCTAGTCGAGTAAAAACACGTGCGAGAGGATGCATCCCGCAGGCTAGTCGAGCACAAACACGTGCGAGAGGATGCATCCCGCAGGCTAGTCGAGCAAAAACACGTGCGAGAGGATGCATCCCGCAGGCTAGTCGAGCTAAAACACGTGCGAGAGGATGCATCCCGCAGGCTAGTCGAGTAAAAACACGTGCGAGGTTTTGTGGGATGCGCATGCGCAGGTTTTGTGGGATGCGCATGCGCAGGTTTTTTGGGATGCGCATGCGCAGGTTTTTTGGGATGCGCATGCCTAGTCGAGCAAAAACACGTGCGAGAGGATGCATCCCGCAGGCTAGTCGAGCAAAAACACGTGCGAGAGGATGCATCCCGCAGGCTAGTCGAGTCAAAACACGTGCGAGAGGATGCATCCCGCAGGCTAGTCGAGTAAAAACACGTGCGAGAGGATGCATCCCGCAGGCTAGTCGACTAAAAACACGTGCGAGGTTTTGTGGGATGCGCATGCGCAGGTTTTTTGGGATGCGCAAGGCTAGTCGAGCAAAAACACGTGCGAGAGGATGCATCCCGCAGGCTAGACGAGTAAAAACACGTGCGAGGTTTTGTGGGATGCGCATGCGCAGGTTTTGTGGGATGCGCATGCGCAGGTTTTTTGGGATGCGCATAGCTAGTCGAGTAAAAACACGTGCGAGAGGATACATCCCGCAGGCTAGTCGAGTAAAAACACGTGCGAGAGGATGCATCCCGCAGCCTAGTCGAGTAAAAACACGTGCGTGAGGATGCATCCCGCAGGCTAGTCGAGTAAAAACACGTGCGAGAGGATGCATCCCGCAGGCTAGTCGAGTAAAAACACGTGCGAGGTTTTGTGGGATGCGCATGCGCAGGTTTTTTGGGATGCGCATGGCTAGTCGAGCAAAAACACGTGCGAGAGGATGCATCCCGCAGGGTAGTCGAGTAAAAACACGTGCGAGAGGATGCATCCCGCAGGCTAGTCGAGTAAAAACACGTGCGAGAGGATGCATCCTGCAGGCTAGTCGAGCAAAAACACGTGCGAGAGGATGCATCCCGCAGGCTAGTCGAGCAAAAACACGTGCGAGAGGATGCATCCCGCAGGCTAGTCGAGTAAAAACACGTGCGAGAGGATGCATCCCGCAGGCTAGTCGAGTAAAAACACGTACGAGGTTTTGTGGGATGCGCATGCGCAGGTTTTGTGGGATGCGCATGGCTAGTCGAGCAAAAACACGTGCGAGAGGATGCATCCCGCAGGCTAGTCGAGTAAAAACACGTGCGAGAGGATGCATCCCGCAGGCTAGTCGAGTAAAAACACGTGCGAGAGTATGCATCCCGCAGGCTAGTCGAGTAAAAACACGTGCGAGAGGATGCATCCCGCAGGCTAGTCGAGTAAAAACACGTGCGAGAGGATGCATCCCGCAGGCTAGTCGAGTAAAATCACGTGCGAGGTTTTGTGGGATGCGCATGCGCAGGTTTTTTGGGATGCGCATGGCTAGTCGAGCAAAAACACGTGCGAGAGGATGCATCCCGCAGGGTAGTCGAGTAAAAACACGTGCGAGAGGATGCATCCCGCAGGCTAGCCGAGTAAAAACACGTGCGAGAGGATGCATCCTGCAGGCTAGTCGAGTAAAAACACGTGCGAGAGGATGCATCCCGCAGGCTAGTCGAGCAAAAACTCGTGCGAGAGGATGCATCCCGCAGGCTAGTCGAGCAAAAACACGTGCGAGGTTTTGTGGGATGCGCATGCACAGGTTTTTCGGGATGCGCATGCCTAGTCGAGCAAAAACACGTGCGAGAGGATGCATCCCGCAGGCTAGTCGAGTAAAAACACGTGCGAGAGGATGCATCCCGCAGGCTAGTCGAGTAAAAACACGTGCGAGGTTTTGTGGGATGCGCATGCGCAGGTTTTTTGGGATGCGCATGGCTAGTCGAGCAAAAACACGTGCGAGAGGATGCATCCCGCAGGGTAGTCGAGTAAAAACACGTGCGAGATGATGCATCCCGCAGGCTAGTCGAGTAAAAACACGTGCGAGAGGATGCATCCTGCAGGCTAGTCGAGTAAAAACACGTGCGAGAGGATGCATCCCGCAGGCTAGTCGAGCAAAAACACGTGCGAGAGGATGCATCCCGCAGGCTAGTCGAGCAGAAACACGTGCGAGAGGATGCATCCCGCAGGCTAGTCGAGTAAAAACACGTGCGAGAGGATGCATCCCGCAGGCTAGTCGAGCACAAACACGTGCGAGGGGATGCATCCCGCAGTCTAGTCGAGCAAAAACACGTGCGAGAGGATGCATCCCGCAGGCTAGTCGAGCAAAAACACGTGCGAGAGGATGCATCCCGCAGGCTAGTCGAGCAAAAACACGTGCGAGAGGATGCATCCCGCAGGCTAGTCGAGTAAAAACACGTGCGAGAGGATGCATCCCGCAGGCTAGTCGAGCACAAACACGTGCGAGAGGATGCATCCCGCAGGCTAGTCGAGCAAAAACACGTGCGAGAGGATGCATCCCGCAGGCTAGTCGAGTCAAAACCACGTGCGAGAGGATGCATCCCGCAGGCTAGTCGAGTAAAAACACGTGCGAGAGGATGCATCCCGCAGGCTAGTCGACTAAAACACGTGCGAGGTTTTGTGGGATGCGCATGCGCAGGTTTTTTGGGATGCGCAAGGCTAGTCGAGCAAAAACACGTGCGAGAGGATGCATCCCGCAGGCTAGACGAGTAAAAACACGTGCGAGGTTTTGTGGGATGCGCATGCGCAGGTTTTGTGGGATGCGCATGCGCAGGTTTTTTGGGATGCGCATAGCTAGTCGAGTAAAAACACGTGCGAGAGGATACATCCCGCAGGCTAGTCGAGTAAAAACACGTGCGAGAGGATGCATCCCGCAGCCTAGTCGAGTAAAAACACGTGCGTGAGGATGCATCCCGCAGGCTAGTCGAGTAAAAACACGTGCGAGAGGATGCATCCCGCAGGCTAGTCGAGTAAAAACACGTGCGAGGTTTTGTGGGATGCGCATGCGCAGGTTTTTTGGGATGCGCATGGCTAGTCGAGCAAAAACACGTGCGAGAGGATGCATCCCGCAGGGTAGTCGAGTAAAAACACGTGCGAGAGGATGCATCCCGCAGGCTAGTCGAGTAAAAACACGTGCGAGAGGATGCATCCTGCAGGCTAGTCGAGCAAAAACACGTGCGAGAGGATGCATCCCGCAGGCTAGTCGAGCAAAAAACACGTGCGAGAGGATGCATCCCGCAGGCTAGTCGAGTAAAAACACGTACGAGGTTTTGTGGGATGCGCATGCGCAGGTTTTGTGGGATGCGCATGCGCAGGTTTTTGGGATGCGCATGCGCAGGTTTTTTGGGATGCGCATGCGCAGGTTTTTTGGGATGCGCATGCCTAGTCGAGCTAAAACACGTGCGGGAGGATGCATCCCGCAGGCTAGTCCAGCAAAAACACGTGCGAGAGGATGCATCCCGCAGGCTAGTCGAGTAAAAACACGTGCGAGAGGATGCATCCTGCACGCTAGTCGAGTAAAAACACGTGCGAGAGGATGCATCCCGCAGGCTAGTCGAGAAAACACGTGCGAGAGGATGCATCCCGCAGGCTAGTCGAGCAAAAACACGTGCGAGGTTTTGTGGGATGCGCATGCGCAGGTTTTTTGGAATGCGCATGGCTAGTCGAGCAAAAACACGTGCGAGAGGATGCATCCCGCAGGCTAGTCGAGTAAAAACACGTGCGAGAGGATGCATCCCGCAGGCTAGTCGAGTAAAAACACGTGCGAGAGTATGCATCCCGCAGGCTAGTCGAGTAAAAACACGTGCGAGAGGATGCATCCCGCAGGCTAGTCGAGTAAAAACACGTGCGAGAGGATGCATCCCGCAGGCTAGTCGAGTAAAATCACGTGCGAGGTTTTGTGGGATGCGCATGCGCAGGTTTTTTGGGATGCGCATGGCTAGTCGAGCAAAAACACGTGCGAGAGGATGCATCCCGCAGGGTAGTCGAGTAAAAACACGTGCGAGAGGATGCATCCCGCAGGCTAGCCGAGTAAAAACACGTGCGAGAGGATGCATCCTGCAGGCTAGTCGAGTAAAAACACGTGCGAGAGGATGCATCCCGCAGGCTAGTCGAGCAAAAACTCGTGCGAGAGGATGCATCCCGCAGGCTAGTCGAGCAAAAACACGTGCGAGGTTTTGTGGGATGCGCATGCACAGGTTTTTCGGGATGCGCATGCCTAGTCGAGCAAAAACACGTGCGAGAGGATGCATCCCGCAGGCTAGTCGAGTAAAAACACGTGCGAGAGGATGCATCCCGCAGGCTAGTCGAGTAAAAACACGTGCGAGGTTTTGTGGGATGCGCATGCGCAGGTTTTTTGGGATGCGCATGGCTAGTCGAGCAAAAACACGTGCGAGAGGATGCATCCCGCAGGGTAGTCGAGTAAAAACACGTGCGAGATGATGCATCCCGCAGGCTAGTCGAGTAAAAACACGTGCGAGAGGATGCATCCTGCAGGCTAGTCGAGTAAAAACACGTGCGAGAGGATGCATCCCGCAGGCTAGTCGAGCAAAAACACGTGCGAGAGGATGCATCCCGCAGGCTAGTCGAGCAGAAACACGTGCGAGAGGATGCATCCCGCAGGCTAGTCGAGTAAAAACACGTGCGAGAGGATGCATCCCGCAGGCTAGTCGAGCACAAACACGTGCGAGGGGATGCATCCCGCAGTCTAGTCGAGCAAAAACACGTGCGAGAGGATGCATCCCGCAGGCTAGTCGAGCAAAAACACGTGCGAGAGGATGCATCCCGCAGGCTAGTCGAGCAAAAACACGTGCGAGAGGATGCATCCCGCAGGCTAGTCGAGTAAAAACACGTGCGAGAGGATGCATCCCGCAGGCTAGTCGAGCACAAACACGTGCGAGAGGATGCATCCCGCAGGCTAGTCGAGCAAAAACACGTGCGAGAGGATGCATCCCGCAGGCTAGTCGAGCTAAAACACGTGCGAGAGGATGCATCCCGCAGGCTAGTCGAGTAAAAACACGTGCGAGGTTTTGTGGGATGCGCATGCGCAGGTTTTGTGGGATGCGCATGCGCAGGTTTTTTGGGATGCGCATGCCTAGTCGAGCAAAAACACGTGCGAGAGGATGCATCCCGCAGGCTAGTCCAGCAAAAACACGTGCGAGAGGATGCATCCCGCAGGCTAGTCGAGTAAAAACACGTGCGAGAGGATGCATCCCGCAGGCTAGTCGAGCACAAACACGTGCGAGAGGATGCATCCTGCAGGCTAGTCGAGTAAAAACACGTGCGAGAGGATGCATCCCGCAGGCTAGTCGAGCAAAAACACGTGCGAGAGGATGCATCACGCAGGCTAGTCGAGCAAAAACACGTGCGAGGTTTTGTGGGATGCGCATGCGCAGGTTTTTTGGGATGCGCATGTCTAGTCGAGCAAAAACACGTGCGAGAGGATGCATCCCGCAGGCTAGTCGAGTAAAAACACGTGCGAGAGGATGCATCCCGCAGGCTAGTCGAGTAAAAACACGTGCGAGAGGATGCATCCCGCAGGCTAGTCGAGTAAAAACACGTGCGAGAGGATGCATCCTGCAGGCTAGTCGAGTAAAAACACGTGCGAGAGGATGCATCCCGCAGGCTAGTCGAGTAAAAACACGTGCGAGGTTTTGTGGGATTCGCATGCGCAGGTTTTGTGGGATGCGCATGCGCAGGGTTTTTGGATGCGCATGGCTAGTCGAGCAAACACGTGCGAGAGGATGCATCCCGCAGGGTAGTCGAGTAAAAACACGTGCGAGAGGATGCATCCCGCAGGCTAGTCGAGTAAAAACACGTGCGAGAGGATGCATCCCGCAGGCTAGTCGAGTAAAAACACGTGCGAGGTTTTGTGGGATGCGCATGCGCAGGTTTTTTGGGATGCGCATGGCTAGTCGAGCAAAAACACGTGCGAGAGATGCATCCCGCAGGGTAGTCGAGTAAAAACACGTGCGAGAGGATGCATCCCGCAGGCTAGTCGAGTAAAAACACGTGCGAGGTTTTGTGGGATGCGCATGGCCAGGTCTTGTGGATGCGCATGCGCAGGTTTTTTGGGATGCGCATGGCTAGTCGAGCAAAAACACGTGCGAGAGATGCATCCCGCAGGGTAGTCGAGTAAAAACACGTGCGAGAGGATGCATCCCGCAGGCTAGTCGAGTAAAAACACGTACGAGAGGATGCATCTGCAGGCTAGTCGAGTAAAAACACGTGCGAGAGGATGCATCCCGCAGGCTAGTCGAGCAAAAACACGTGCGAGAGGATGCATCCCGCAGGCTAGTCGAGCAAAAACACGTGCGATGAGGATGCATCCCGCAGGCTAGTCGAGCAAAAACACGTGCGAGAGGATGCATCCCGCAGGCTAGTCGAGTAAAAACACGTGCGAGGTTTTGTGGGATGCGCATGCGCAGGTTTTCTGGATGCGCATGGCTAGTCGAGCAAAAACACGTGCGAGAGGATGCATCCCGCAGGCTAGTCGAGTAAAAACACGTGCGAGAGGATGCATCCCGCAGGCTAGTCGAGTAAAAACACGTGCGAGAGGATGCATCCCGCAGGCTAGTCGAGTAAAAACACGTGCGAGGTTTTGTGGGATGCGCATGCGCAGGTTTTTTGGGATGCGCATGGCTAGTCGAGCAAAAACACGTGCGAGAGGATGCATCCCGCAGGGTAGTCGAGTAAAAACACGTGCGAGAGGATGCATCCCGCAGGCTAGTCGAGTAAAAACACGTACGAGAGGATGCATCCTGCAGGCTAGTCGAGTAAAAACACGTGCGAGAGGATGCATCCCGCAGGCTAGTCGAGCAAAAACACGTGCGAGAGGATGCATCCCGCAGGCTAGTCGAGCAAAAACACGTGCGAGAGGATGCATCCCGCAGGCTAGTCGAGTAAAAACACGTGCGAGAGGATGCATCCCGCAGGCTAGTCGAGCACAAACACGTGCGAGAGGATGCATCCCGCAGGCTAGTCGAGCAAAAACACGTGCGAGAGGATGCATCCCGCAGGCTAGTCGAGCTAAAACACGTGCGAGAGGATGCATCCCGCAGGCTAGTCGAGTAAAAACACGTGCGAGGTTTTGTGGGATGCGCATGCGCAGGTTTTTTGGGATGCGCATGCCTAGTCGAGCAAAAACACGTGCGAGAGGATGCATCCCGCAGGCTAGTCCAGCAAACACACGTGCGAGAGGATGCATCCCGCAGGCTAGTCGAGTAAAAACACGTGCGAGAGGATGCATCCCGCAGGCTAGTCGAGCACAAACACGTGCGAGAGGATGCATCCTGCAGGCTAGTCGAGTAAAAACACGTGCGAGAGGATGCATCCCGCAGGCTAGTCGAGCAAAAACACGTGCGAGAGGATGCATCACGCAGGCTAGTCGAGCAAAAACACGTGCGAGGTTTTGTGGGATGCGCATGCGCAGGTTTTTTGGGATGCGCATGTCTAGTCGAGCAAAAACACGTGCGAGAGGATGCATCCCGCAGGCTAGTCGAGTAAAAACACGTGCGAGAGGATGCATCCCGCAGGCTAGTCGAGTAAAAACACGTGCGAGAGGATGCATCCCGCAGGCTAGTCGAGTAAAAACACGTGCGAGAGGATGCATCCTGCAGGCTAGTCGAGTAAAAACACGTGCGAGAGGATGCATCCCGCAGGCTAGTCGAGTAAAAACACGTGCGAGGTTTTGTGGGATTCGCATGCGCAGGTTTTGTGGGATGCGCATGCGCAGGGTTTTTGGGATGCGCATGGCTAGTCGAGCAAAAACACGTGCGAGAGGATGCATCCCGCAGGGTAGTCGAGTAAAAACACGTGCGAGAGGATGCATCCCGCAGGCTAGTCCAGCAAAAACACGTGCGAGAGGATGCATCCCGCAGGCTAGTCGAGTAAAAACACGTGCGAGAGGATGCATCCCGCAGGCTAGTCGAGCACAAACACGTGCGAGAGGATGCATCCTGCAGGCTAGTCGAGTAAAAACACGTGCGAGAGGATGCATCCCGCAGGCTAGTCGAGCAAAAACACGTGCGAGAGGATGCATCACGCAGGCTAGTCGAGCAAAAACACGTGCGAGGTTTTGTGGGATGCGCATGCGCAGGTTTTTTGGGATGCGCATGTCTAGTCGAGCAAAAACACGTGCGAGAGGATGCATCCCGCAGGCTAGTCGAGTAAAAACACGTGCGAGAGGATGCATCCCGCAGGCTAGTCGAGTAAAAACACGTGCGAGAGGATGCATCCCGCAGGCTAGTCGAGTAAAAACACGTGCGAGAGGATGCATCCTGCAGGCTAGTCGAGTAAAAACACGTGCGAGAGGATGCATCCCGCAGGCTAGTCGAGTAAAAACACGTGCGAGGTTTTGTGGGATTCGCATGCGCAGGTTTTGTGGGTTGCGCATGCGCAGGGTTTTTGGGATGCGCATGGCTAGTCGAGCAAAAACACGTGCGAGAGGATGCATCCCGCAGGGTAGTCGAGTAAAAACACGTGCGAGAGGATGCATCCCGCAGGCTAGTCGAGTAAAAACACGTGCGAGAGGATGCATCCCGCAGGCTAGTCGAGTAAAAACACGTGCGAGGTTTTGTGGGATGCGCATGCGCAGGTTTTTTGGGATGCGCATGGCTAGTCGAGCAAAAACACGTGCGAGAGGATGCATCCCGCAGGGTAGTCGAGTAAAAACACGTGCGAGAGGATGCATCCCGCAGGCTAGTCGAGTAAAAACACGTGCGAGAGGATGCATCCCTGCATCCCGCAGGCTAGTCGAGCACAAACACGTGCGAGAGGATGCATCCCGCAGGCTAGTCGAGTAAAAACACGTGCGAGAGGATGCATCCCGCAGGCTAGTCGAGCACAAACACGTGCGAGAGGATGCATCCCGCAGGCTAGTCGAGCAAAAACACGTGCGAGAGGATGCATCCCGCAGGCTAGTCGAGCACAAACACGTGCGAGAGGATGCATCCCGCAGGCTAGTCGAGCAAAAACACGTGCGAGAGGATGCATCCCGCAGGCTAGTCGAGCTATAACACGTGCGAGAGGATGCATCCCGCAGGCTAGTCGAGTAAAAACACGTGCGAGGTTTTGTGGGATGCGCATGCGCAGGTTTTGTGGGATGCGCATGCGCAGGTTTTGTGGGATGCGCATGCGCAGGTTTTGTGGGATGCGCATGCGCAGGTTTTTTGGGATGCGCATGCCTAGTCGAGCAAAAACACGTGCGAGAGGATGCATCCCGCAGGCTAGTCCAGCAAAAACACGTGCGAGAGGATGCATCCCGCAGGCTAGTCGAGTAAAAACACGTGCGAGAGGATGCATCCCGCAGGCTAGTCGAGCACAAACACGTGCGAGAGGATGCATCCTGCAGGCTAGTCGAGTAAAAACACGTGCGAGAGGATGCATCCCGCAGGCTAGTCGAGCAAAAACACGTGCGAGAGGATGCATCCCGCAGGCTAGTCGAGCAAAAACACGTGCGAGGTTTTGTGGGATGCGCATGCGCAGGTTTTTTGGGATGCGCATGGCTAGTCGAGCAAAAACACGTACGAGAGGATGCATCCCGCAGGCTAGTCGAGTAAAAACACGTGCGAGAGGATGCATCCCGCAGGCTAGTCGAGTAAAAACACGTGCGAGAGGATGCATCCCGCAGGCTAGTCGAGTAAAAACACGTGCGAGAGGATGCATCCCGCAGGCTAGTCGAGTAAAAACACGTGCGAGAGGATGCATCCCGCAGGCTAGTCGAGTAAAAACACGTGCGAGGTTTTGTGGGATGCGCATGCGCAGGTTTTTTGGGATGCGCATGGCTAGTCGAGCAAAAACACGTGCGAGAGGATGCATCCCGCAGGGTAGTCGAGTAAAAACACGTGCGAGAGGATGCATCCCGCAGGCTAGTCGAGTAAAAACACGTGCGAGAGGATGCATCCTGCAGGCTAGTCGAGTAAAAACACGTGCGAGAGGATGCATCCCGCAGGCTAGTCGAGCAAAAACACGTGCGAGAGGATGCATCCCGCAGGCTAGTCGAGCAAAAACACATGCGAGAGGATGCATCCCGCAGGCTAGTCGAGTAAAAACACGTGCGAGAGGATGCATCCCGCAGGCTAGTCGAGCACAAACACGTGCGAGAGGATGCATCCCGCAGGCTAGTCGAGCAAAAACACGTGCGAGAGGATGCATCCCGCAGGCTAGTCGAGCAAAAACACGTGCGAGAGGATGCATCCCGCAGGCTAGTCGAGTAAAAACACGTGCGAGGTTTTGTGGGATGCGCATGCGCAGGTTTTGTGGGATGCGCATGCGCAGGTTTTTTGGGATGCGCATGCGCAGGTTTTTTGGGATGCGCATGCCTAGTCGAGCAAAAACACGTGCGAGAGGATGCATCCCGCAGGCTAGTCGAGTAAAAACACGTGCGAGAGGATGCATCCCGCAGGCTAGTCGAGCAAAAACACGTGCGAGAGGTTGCATCCCGCAGGCTAGTCGAGCAAAAACACGTGCGAGAGGATGCATCCCGCAGGCTAGTCGAGTAAAAACACGTGCTAGAGGATGCATCCCGCAGGCTAGTCGAGCACAAACACGTGCGAGAGGATGCATCCTGCAGGCTAGTCGAGTAAAAACACGTGCGAGAGGATGCATCCCGCAGGCTAGTCGAGCAAAAACACGTGCGAGGTTTTGTGGGATGCGCATGCGCAGGTTTTTTGGGATGCGCATGGCTAGTCGAGCAAAAACACGTGCGAGAGGATGCATCCCGCAGGGTAGTCGAGTAAAAACACGTGCGAGAGGATGCATCCCGCAGGCTAGTCGAGTAAAAACACGTGCGAGAGGATGCAACCTGCAGGCTAGTCGAGTAAAAACACGTGCGAGAGGATGCATCCCGCAGGCTAGTCGAGCAAAAACACGTGCGAGAGGATGCATTGCGCAGGCTAGTCGAGCAAAAACACGTGCGAGAGGATACATCCCGCAGGCTAGTCGAGTAAAAACACGTGCGAGAGGATGCATCCCGCAGGCTAGTCGAGCACAAACACGTGCGAGAGGATGCATCCCGCAGGCTAGTCGAGCAAAAACACGTGCGAGAGGATGCATCCCGCAGGCTAGTCGAGCAAAAACACGTGCGAGAGGATGCATCCCGCAGGCTAGTCGGGCAAAAACACGTGCGAGAGGATGCATCCCGCAGGCTAGTCGAGTAAAAACACGTGCGAGGTTTTGTGGGATGCGCATGCGCAGGTTTTGTGGGATGCGCATGCGCAGGTTTTTTGGGATGCGCATGCGCAGGTTTTTTGGGATGCGCATGCCTAGTCGAGCAAAAACACGTGCGAGAGGATGCATCCCGCAGGCTAGTCCAGCAAAAACACGTGCGAGAGGATGCATCCCGCAGGCTAGTCGAGTAAAAACACGTGCGAGAGGATGCATCCCGCAGGCTAGTCGAGTAAAAACACGTGCGAGAGGATGCATCCTGCAGGCTAGTCGAGTAAAAACACGTGCGAGAGGATGCATCCCGCAGGCTAGTCGAGTAAAAACACGTGCGAGGTTTTGTGGGATGCGCATGCGCAGGTTTTTTGGGATGCGCATGGCTAGTCGAGCAAAAACACGTGCGAGAGGATGCATCCCGCAGGGTAGTCGAGTAAAAACACGTGCGAGAGGATGCATCCCGCAGGCTAGTCGAGTAAAAACACGTGCGAGAGGATGCATCCCGCAGGCTAGTCGAGTAAAAACACGTGCGAGAGGATGCATCCCGCAGGCTAGTCGAGCACAAACACGTGCGAGAGGATGCATCCCGCAGGCTAGTCGAGCAAAAACACGTGCGAGAGGATGCATCCCGCAGGCTAGTCGAGCAAAAACACGTGCGAGAGGATGCATCCCGCAGGCTAGTCGAGTAAAAACACGTGCGAGGTTTTGTGGGATGCGCATGCGCAGGTTTTGTGGGATGCGCATGCGCAGGTTTTTTGGGATGCGCATGCGCAGGTTTTTTGGGATGCGCATGCCTAGTCGAGCAAAAACACGTGCGGGAGGATGCATCCCGCAGGCTAGTCGAGTAAAAACACGTGCGAGAGGATGCATCCCGCAGGCTAGTCGAGCAAAAACACGTGCGAGAGGTTGCATCCCGCAGGCTAGTCGAGCAAAAACACGTGCGAGAGGATGCATCCCGCAGGATAGTCGAGTAAAAACACGTGCGAGAGGATGCATCCCGCAGGCTAGTCGAGCACAAACACGTGCGAGAGGATGCATCCCGCAGGCTAGTCGAGTAAAAACACGTGCGAGAGGATGCATCCCGCAGGCTAGTCGAGCAAAAACACGTGCGAGAGGATGCATCCCGCAGGCTAGTCGAGTAAAAACACGTGCGAGGTTTTGTGGGATGCGCATGCGCAGGTTTTTTGGGATGCGCATGCCTAGTCGAGCAAAAACACGTGCGAGAGGATGCATCCCGCAGGCTAGTCGAGTAAAAACACGTGCGAGAGGATGCATCCCGCAGGCTAGTCGAGTAAAAACACGTGCGAGAGGATGCATCCTGCAGGCTAGTCGAGTAAAAACACGTGCGAGAGGATGCATCCCGCAGGCTAGTCGAGTAAAAACACGTGCGAGAGGATGCATCCCGCAGGCTAGTCGAGCAAAAACACGTGCGAGAGGATGCATCGCGCAGGCTAGTCGAGCAAAAACACGTGCGAGAGGATGCATCCCGCAGGCTAGTCGAGTAAAAACACGTGCGAGAGGATGCATCCCGCAGGCTAGTCGAGCACAAACACGTGCGAGAGGATGCATCCCGCAGGCTAGTCGAGCAAAAACACGTGCGAGAGGATGCATCCCGCAGGCTAGTCGAGCAAAAACACGTGCGAGAGGATGCATCCCGCAGGCTAGTCGAGTAAAAACACGTGCGAGGTTTTGTGGGATGCGCATGCGCAGGTTTTTTGGGATGCGCATGCCTAGTCGAGCAAAAACACGTGCGAGAGGATGCATCCCGCAGGCTAGTCGAGTAAAAACACGTGCGAGAGGATGCATCCCGCAGGCTAGTCGAGTAAAAACACGTGCGAGAGGATGCATCCTGCAGGCTAGTCGAGTAAAAACACGTGCGAGAGGATGCATCCCGCAGGCTAGTCGAGTAAAAACACGTGCGAGAGGATGCATCCCGCAGGCTAGTCGAGCAAAAACACGTGCGAGAGGTTGCATCCCGCAGGCTAGTCGAGCAAAAACACGTACGAGAGGATGCATCCCGCAGGCTAGTCGAGTAAAAACACGTGCTAGAGGATGCATCCCGCAGGCTAGTCGAGCACAAACACGTGCGAGAGGATGCATCCTGCAGGCTAGTCGAGTAAAAACACGTGCGAGAGGATGCATCCCGCAGGCTAGTCGAGCAAAAACACGTGCGAGGTTTTGTGGGATGCGCATGCGCAGGTTTTTTGGGATGCGCATGGCTAGTCGAGCAAAAACACGTGCGAGAGGATGCATCCCGCAGGGTAGTCGAGTAAAAACACGTGCGAGAGGATGCATCCCGCAGGCTAGTCGAGTAAAAACACGTGCGAGAGGATGCAACCTGCAGGCTAGTCGAGTAAAAACACGTGCGAGAGGATGCATCCCGCAGGCTAGTCGAGCAAAAACACGTGCGAGAGGATGCATTGCGCAGGCTAGTCGAGCAAAAACACGTGCGAGAGGATACATCCCGCAGGCTAGTCGAGTAAAAACACGTGCGAGAGGATGCATCCCGCAGGCTAGTCGAGCACAAACACGTGCGAGAGGATGCATCCCGCAGGCTAGTCGAGCAAAAACACGTGCGAGAGGATGCATCCCGCAGGCTAGTCGAGCAAAAACACGTGCGAGAGGATGCATCCCGCAGGCTAGTCGAGCAAAAACACGTGCGAGAGGATGCATCCCGCAGGCTAGTCGAGTAAAAACACGTGCGAGGTTTTGTGGGATGCGCATGCGCAGGTTTTGTGGGATGCGCATGCGCAGGTTTTTTGGGATGCGCATGCGCAGGTTTTTTGGGATGCGCATGCCTAGTCGAGCAAAAACACGTGCGAGAGGATGCATCCCGCAGGCTAGTCCAGCAAAAACACGTGCGAGAGGATGCATCCCGCAGGCTAGTCGAGTAAAAACACGTGCGAGAGGATGCATCCCGCAGGCTAGTCGAGTAAAAACACGTGCGAGAGGATGCATCCTGCAGGCTAGTCGAGTAAAAACACGTGCGAGAGGATGCATCCCGCAGGCTAGTCGAGTAAAAACACGTGCGAGGTTTTGTGGGATGCGCATGCGCAGGTTTTTTGGGATGCGCATGGCTAGTCGAGCAAAAACACGTGCGAGAGGATGCATCCCGCAGGGTAGTCGAGTAAAAACACGTGCGAGAGGATGCATCCCGCAGGCTAGTCGAGTAAAAACACGTGCGAGAGGATGCATCCCGCAGGCTAGTCGAGTAAAAACACGTGCGAGAGGATGCATCCCGCAGGCTAGTCGAGCACAAACACGTGCGAGAGGATGCATCCCGCAGGCTAGTCGAGCAAAAACACGTGCGAGAGGATGCATCCCGCAGGCTAGTCGAGCAAAAACACGTGCGAGAGGATGCATGCCGCAGGCTAGTCGAGTAAAAACACGTGCGAGGTTTTGTGGGATGCGCATGCGCAGGTTTTGTGGGATGCGCATGCGCAGGTTTTTTGGGATGCGCATGCGCAGGTTTTTTGGGATGCGCATGCCTAGTCGAGCAAAAACACGTGCGGGAGGATGCATCCCGCAGGCTAGTCGAGTAAAAACACGTGCGAGAGGATGCATCCCGCAGGCTAGTCGAGCAAAAACACGTGCGAGAGGTTGCATCCCGCAGGCTAGTCGAGCAAAAACACGTGCGAGAGGATGCATCCCGCAGGATAGTCGAGTAAAAACACGTGCGAGAGGATGCATCCCGCAGGCTAGTCGAGCACAAACACGTGCGAGAGGATGCATCCCGCAGGCTAGTCGAGTAAAAACACGTGCGAGAGGATGCATCCCGCAGGCTAGTCGAGCACAAACACGTGCGAGAGGATGCATCCTGCAGGCTAGTCGAGTAAAAACACGTGCGAGAGGATGCATCCCGCAGGCTAGTCGAGCAAAAACACGTGCGAGGTTTTGTGGGATGCGCATGCGCAGGTTTTTTGGGATGCGCATGGCTAGTCGAGCAAAAACACGTGCGAGAGGATGCATCCCGCAGGGTAGTCGAGTAAAAACACGTGCGAGAGGATGCATCCCGCAGGCTAGTCGAGTAAAAACACGTGCGAGAGGATGCATCCCGCAGGCTAGTCGAGCAAAAACACGTGCGAGAGGATGCATCGCGCAGGCTAGTCGAGCAAAAACACGTGCGAGAGGATGCATCCCGCAGGCTAGTCGAGTAAAAACACGTGCGAGAGGATGCATCCCGCAGGCTAGTCGAGCACAAACACGTGCGAGAGGATGCATCCCGCAGGCTAGTCGAGCAAAAACACGTGCGAGAGGATGCATCCCGCAGGCTAGTCGAGCAAAAACACGTGCGAGAGGATGCATCCCGCAGGCTAGTCGAGTAAAAACACGTGCGAGGTTTTGTGGGATGCGCATGCGCAGGTTTTTTGGGATGCGCATGCCTAGTCGAGCAAAAACACGTGCGAGAGGATGCATCCCGCAGGCTAGTCGAGTAAAAACACGTGCGAGAGGATGCATCCCGCAGGCTAGTCGAGTAAAAACACGTGCGAGAGGATGCATCCTGCAGGCTAGTCGAGTAAAAACACGTGCGAGAGGATGCATCCCGCAGGCTAGTCGAGTAAAAACACGTGCGAGGTTTTGTGGGATGCGCATGCGCAGGTTTTTTGGGATGCGCATGGCTAGTCGAGCAAAAACACGTGCGAGAGGATGCATCCCGCAGGGTAGTCGAGTAAAAACACGTGCGAGAGGATGCATCCCGCAGGCTAGTCGAGTAAAAACACGTGCGAGAGGTTGCATCCCGCAGGCTAGTCGAGCAAAAACACGTGCGAGAGGATGCATCCCGCAGGATAGTCGAGTAAAAACACGTGCGAGAGGATGCATCCCGCAGGCTAGTCGAGCACAAACACGTGCGAGAGGATGCATCCCGCAGGCTAGTCGAGTAAAAACACGTGCGAGAGGATGCATCCCGCAGGCTAGTCGAGCACAAACACGTGCGAGAGGATGCATCCTGCAGGCTAGTCGAGTAAAAACACGTGCGAGAGGATGCATCCCGCAGGCTAGTCGAGCAAAAACACGTGCGAGGTTTTGTGGGATGCGCATGCGCAGGTTTTTTGGGATGCGCATGGCTAGTCGAGCAAAAACACGTGCGAGAGGATGCATCCCGCAGGGTAGTCGAGTAAAAACACGTGCGAGAGGATGCATCCCGCAGGCTAGTCGAGTAAAAACACGTGCGAGAGGATGCATCCCGCAGGCTAGTCGAGCAAAAACACGTGCGAGAGGATGCATCGCGCAGGCTAGTCGAGCAAAAACACGTGCGAGAGGATGCATCCCGCAGGCTAGTCGAGTAAAAACACGTGCGAGAGGATGCATCCCGCAGGCTAGTCGAGCACAAACACGTGCGAGAGGATGCATCCCGCAGGCTAGTCGAGCAAAAACACGTGCGAGAGGATGCATCCCGCAGGCTAGTCGAGCAAAAACACGTGCGAGAGGATGCATCCCGCAGGCTAGTCGAGTAAAAACACGTGCGAGGTTTTGTGGGATGCGCATGCGCAGGTTTTTTGGGATGCGCATGCCTAGTCGAGCAAAAACACGTGCGAGAGGATGCATCCCGCAGGCTAGTCGAGTAAAAACACGTGCGAGAGGATGCATCCCGCAGGCTAGTCGAGTAAAAACACGTGCGAGAGGATGCATCCTGCAGGCTAGTCGAGTAAAAACACGTGCGAGAGGATGCATCCCGCAGGCTAGTCGAGTAAAAACACGTGCGAGGTTTTGTGGGATGCGCATGCGCAGGTTTTTTGGGATGCGCATGGCTAGTCGAGCAAAAACACGTGCGAGAGGATGCATCCCGCAGGGTAGTCGAGTAAAAACACGTGCGAGAGGATGCATCCCGCAGGCTAGTCGAGTAAAAACACGTGCGAGAGGATGCATCCCGCAGGCTAGTCGAGTAAAAACACGTGCGAGGTTTTGTGGGATGCGCATGCGCAGGTTTTTTGGGATGCGCATGGCTAGTCGAGCAAAAACACGTGCGAGAGGATGCATCCCGCAGGGTAGTCGAGTAAAAACACGTGCGAGAGGATGCATCCCGCAGGCTAGTCGAGTAAAAACACGTGCGAGAGGATGCATCCTGCAGGCTAGTCGAGTAAAAACACGTGCGAGAGGATGCATCCCGCAGGCTAGTCGAGCAAAAACACGTGCGAGAGGATGCATCCCGCAGGCTAGTCGAGCAAAAACACGTGTGAGAGGATGCATCCCGCAGGCTAGTCGAGTAAAAACACGTGCGAGGTTTTGTGGGATGCGCATGCGCAGGTTTTGTGGGATGCGCATGCGCAGGTTTTTTGGGATGCGCATGGCTAGTCGAGCAAAAACACGTGCGAGAGGATGCATCCCGCAGGCTAGTCGAGTAAAAACACGTGCGAGAGGATGCATCCCGCAGGCTAGTCGAGTAAAAACACGTGCGAGAGGATGCATCCCGCAGGCTAGTCGAGTAAAAACACGTGCGAGAGGATGCATCCCGCAGGCTAGTCGAGTAAAAACACGTGCGAGGTTTTGTGGGATGCGCATGCGCAGGTTTTGTGGGATGCGCATGCGCAGGTTTTTTGGGATGCGCATGCGCAGGTTTTTTGGGATGCGCATGCCTAGTCGAGCAAAAACACGTGCGAGAGGATGCATCCCGCAGGCTAGTCCAGCAAAAACACGTGCGAGAGGATGCATCCCGCAGGCTAGTCGAGTAAAAACACGTGCGAGAGGATGCATCCTGCAGGCTAGTCGAGTAAAATCACGTGCGAGAGGATGCATCCCGCAGGCTAGTCGAGTAAAAACACGTGCGAGAGGATGCATCCTGCAGGCTAGTCGAGTAAAAACACGTGCGAGAGGATGCATCCCGCAGGCTAGTCGAGCACAAACACGTGGGAGAGGATGCATCCCACAGGCTAGTCGAGCAAAAACACGTGCGAGAGGATGCATCCCGCAGGCTAGTCGAGTAAAAACACGTGCGAGGTTTTGTGGGATGCGCATGCGCAGGTTTTTTGGGATGCGCATGCCTAGTCGAGCAAAAACACGTGCGAGAGGATGCATCCCGCAGGCTAGTCGAGTAAAAACACGTGCGAGAGGATGCATCCCGCAGGCTAGTCGAGTAAAAACACGTGCGAGAGGATGCATCCTGCAGGCTAGTCGAGTAAAAACACGTGCGAGAGGATGCATCCCGCAGGCTAGTCGAGTAAAAACACGTGCGAGGTTTTGTGGGATGCGCATGCGCAGGTTTTTTGGGATGCGCATGGCTAGTCGAGCAAAAACACGTGCGAGAGGATGCATCCCGCAGGGTAGTCGAGTAAAAACACGTGCGAGAGGATGCATCCCGCAGGCTAGTCGAGTAAAAACACGTGCGAGAGGATGCATCCCGCAGGCTAGTCGAGTAAAAACACGTGCGAGGTTTTGTGGGATGCGCATGCGCAGGTTTTTTGGGATGCGCATGGCTAGTCGAGCAAAAACACGTGCGAGAGGATGCATCCCGCAGGGTAGTCGAGTAAAAACACGTGCGAGAGGATGCATCCCGCAGGCTAGTCGAGTAAAAACACGTGCGACAGGATGCATCCTGCAGGCTAGTCGAGTAAAAACACGTGCGAGAGGATGCATCCCGCAGGCTAGTCGAGCAAAAACACGTGCGAGAGGATGCATCCCGCAGGCTAGTCGAGCAAAAACACGTGTGAGAGGATGCATCCCGCAGGCTAGTCGAGTAAAAACACGTGCGAGGTTTTGTGGGATGCGCATGCGCAGGTTTTGTGGGATGCGCATGCGCAGGTTTTTTGGGATGCGCATGGCTAGTCGAGCAAAAACACGTGCGAGAGGATGCATCCCGCAGGCTAGTCGAGTAAAAACACGTGCGAGAGGATGCATCCCGCAGGCTAGTCGAGTAAAAACACGTGCGAGAGGATGCATCCCGCAGGCTAGTCGAGTAAAAACACGTGCGAGAGGATGCATCCCGCAGGCTAGTCGAGTAAAAACACGTGCGAGAGGATGCATCCCGCAGGCTAGTCGAGTAAAAACACGTGCGAGGTTTTGTGGGATGCGCATGCGCAGGTTTTGTGGGATGCGCATGCGCAGGTTTTTTGGGATGCGCATGGCTAGTCGAGCAAAAACACGTGCGAGAGGATGCATCCCGCAGGGTTGTCGAGTAAAAACACGTGCGAGAGGATGCATCCCGCAGGCTAGTCGAGTAAAAACACGTACGAGAGGATGCATCCTGCAGGCTAGTCGAGTAAAAACAGGTGCGAGAGGATGCATCCCGCAGGCTAGTCGAGCAAAAACACGTGCGAGAGGATGCATCCCGCAGGCTAGTCGAGCAAAAACACGTGCGAGAGGATGCATCCCGCAGGCTAGTCGAGTAAAAACACGTGCGAGAGGATGCATCCCGCAGGCTAGTCGAGCACAAACACGTGCGAGAGGATGCATCCCGCAGGCTAGTCGAGCAAAAACACGTGCGAGAGGATGCATCCCGCAGGCTAGTCGAGCTAAAACACGTGCGAGAGGATGCATCCCGCAGGCTAGTCGAGTAAAAACACGTGCGAGGTTTTGTGGGATGCGCATGCGCAGGTTTTGTGGGATGCGCATGCACAGGTTTTTTGGGATGCGCATGCCTAGTCGAGCAAAAACACGTGCGAGAGGATGCATCCCGCAGGCTAGTCCAGCAAAAACACGTGCGAGAGGATGCATCCCGCAGGCTAGTCGAGTAAAAACACGTGCGAGAGGATGCATCCCGCAGGCTAGTCGAGCACAAACACGTGCGAGAGGATGCATCCTGCAGGCTAGTCGAGTAAAAACACGTGCGAGAGGATGCATCCCGCAGGCTAGTCGAGCAAAAACACGTGCGAGAGGATGCATCCCGCAGGCTAGTCGAGTAAAAACACGTGCGAGAGGATGCATCCCGCAGGCTAGTCGAGTAAAAACACGTGCGAGAGGATGCATCCTGCAGGCTAGTCGAGTAAAAACACGTGCGAGAGGATGCATCCCGCAGGCTAGTCGAGTAAAAACACGTGCGAGGTTTTGTGGGATGCGCATGCGCAGGTTTTTTGGGATGCGCATGGCTAGTCGAGCAAAAACACGTGCGAGAGGATGCATCCCGCAGGGTAGTCGAGTAAAAACACGTGCGAGAGGATGCATCCCGCAGGCTAGTCGAGTAAAAACACGTGCGAGAGGATGCATCCCGCAGGCTAGTCGAGTAAAAACACGTGCGAGGTTTTGTGGGATGCGCATGCGCAGGTTTTTTGGGATGCGCATGGCTAGTCGAGCAAAAACACGTGCGAGAGGATGCATCCCGCAGGGTAGTCGAGTAAAAACACGTGCGAGAGGATGCATCCCGCAGGCTAGTCGAGTAAAAACACGTGCGACAGGATGCATCCTGCAGGCTAGTCGAGTAAAAACACGTGCGAGAGGATGCATCCCGCAGGCTAGTCGAGCAAAAACACGTGCGAGAGGATGCATCCCGCAGGCTAGTCGAGCAAAAACACGTGTGAGAGGATGCATCCCGCAGGCTAGTCGAGTAAAAACACGTGCGAGGTTTTGTGGGATGCGCATGCGCAGGTTTTGTGGGATGCGCATGCGCAGGTTTTTTGGGATGCGCATGGCTAGTCGAGCAAAAACACGTGCGAGAGGATGCATCCCGCAGGCTAGTCGAGTAAAAACACGTGCGAGAGGATGCATCCCGCAGGCTAGTCGAGTAAAAACACGTGCGAGAGGATGCATCCCGCAGGCTAGTCGAGTAAAAACACGTGCGAGAGGATGCATCCCGCAGGCTAGTCGAGTAAAAACACGTGCGAGAGGATGCATCCCGCAGGCTAGTCGAGTAAAAACACGTGCGAGGTTTTGTGGGATGCGCATGCGCAGGTTTTGTGGGATGCGCATGCGCAGGTTTTTTGGGATGCGCATGGCTAGTCGAGCAAAAACACGTGTGAGAGGATGCATCCCGCAGGGTTGTCGAGTAAAAACACGTGCGAGAGGATGCATCCCGCAGGCTAGTCGAGTAAAAACACGTACGAGAGGATGCATCCTGCAGGCTAGTCGAGTAAAAACAGGTGCGAGAGGATGCATCCCGCAGGCTAGTCGAGCAAAAACACGTGCGAGAGGATGCATCCCGCAGGCTAGTCGAGCAAAAACACGTGCGAGAGGATGCATCCCGCAGGCTAGTCGAGTAAAAACACGTGCGAGAGGATGCATCCCGCAGGCTAGTCGAGCACAAACACGTGCGAGAGGATGCATCCCGCAGGCTAGTCGAGCAAAAACACGTGCGAGAGGATGCATCCCGCAGGCTAGTCGAGCTAAAACACGTGCGAGAGGATGCATCCCGCAGGCTAGTCGAGTAAAAACACGTGCGAGGTTTTGTGGGATGCGCATGCGCAGGTTTTGTGGGATGCGCATGCACAGGTTTTTTGGGATGCGCATGCCTAGTCGAGCAAAAACACGTGCGAGAGGATGCATCCCGCAGGCTAGTCCAGCAAAAACACGTGCGAGAGGATGCATCCCGCAGGCTAGTCGAGTAAAAACACGTGCGAGAGGATGCATCCCGCAGGCTAGTCGAGCACAAACACGTGCGAGAGGATGCATCCTGCAGGCTAGTCGAGTAAAAACACGTGCGAGAGGATGCATCCCGCAGGCTAGTCGAGCAAAAACACGTGCGAGAGGATGCATCACGCAGGCTAGTCGAGCAAAAACACGTGCGAGGTTTTGTGGGATGCGCATGCGCAGGTTTTTTGGGATGCGCATGTCTAGTCGAGCAAAAACACGTGCGAGAGGATGCATCCCGCAGGCTAGTCGAGTAAAAACACGTGCGAGAGGATGCATCCCGCAGGCTAGTCGAGTAAAAACACGTGCGAGAGGATGCATCCCGCAGGCTAGTCGAGTAAAAACACGTGCGAGAGGATGCATCCTGCAGGCTAGTCGAGTAAAAACACGTGCCAGAGGATGCATCCCGCAGGCTAGTCGAGTAAAAACACGTGCGAGGTTTTGTGGGATTCGCATGCGCAGGTTTTGTGGGATGCGCATGCGCAGGGTTTTTGGGATGCGCATGGCTAGTCGAGCAAAAACACGTGCGAGAGGATGCATCCCGCAGGGTAGTCGAGTAAAAACACGTGCGAGAGGATGCATCCCGCAGGCTAGTCGAGTAAAAACACGTGCGAGAGGATGCATCCCGCAGGCTAGTCGAGTAAAAACACGTGCGAGGTTTTGTGGGATGCGCATGCGCAGGTTTTTTGGGATGCGCATGGCTAGTCGAGCAAAAACACGTGCGAGAGGATGCATCCCGCAGGGTAGTCGAGTAAAAACACGTGCGAGAGGATGCATCCCGCAGGCTAGTCGAGTAAAAACACGTGCGAGGTTTTGTGGGATGCGCATGCGCAGGTCTTGTGGGATGCGCATGCGCAGGTTTTTTGGGATGCGCATGGCTAGTCGAGCAAAAACACGTGCGAGAGGATGCATCCCGCAGGGTAGTCGAGTAAAAACACGTGCGAGAGGATGCATCCCGCAGGCTAGTCGAGTAAAAACACGTACGAGAGGATGCATCCTGCAGGCTAGTCGAGTAAAAACACGTGCGAGAGGATGCATCCCGCAGGCTAGTCGAGCAAAAACACGTGCGAGAGGATGCATCCCGCAGGCTAGTCGAGCAAAAACACGTGCGAGAGGATGCATCCCGCAGGCTAGTCGAGCAAAAACACGTGCGAGAGGATGCATCCCGCAGGCTGGTCGAGTAAAAACACGTGCGAGGTTTTGTGGGATGCGCATGCGCAGGTTTTCTGGGATGCGCATGGCTAGTCGAGCAAAAACACGTGCGAGAGGATGCATCCCGCAGGCTAGTCGAGTAAAAACACGTGCGAGAGGATGCATCCCGCAGGCTAGTCGAGCAAAAACACGTGCGAGAGGATGCATCCCGCAGGCTAGTCGAGTAAAAACACGTGCGAGAGGATGCATCCCGCAGGCTAGTCGAGCACAAACACGTGCGAGAGGATGCATCCCGCAGGCTAGTCGAGCAAAAACACGTGCGAGAGGATGCATCCCGCAGGCTAGTCGAGCTAAAACACGTGCGAGAGGATGCATCCCGCAGGCTAGTCGAGTAAAAACACGTGCGAGGTTTTGTGGGATGCGCATGCGCAGGTTTTTTGGGATGCGCATGCCTAGTCGAGCAAAAACACGTGCGAGAGGATGCATCCCGCAGGCTAGTCCAGCAAAAACACGTGCGAGAGGATGCATCCCGCAGGCTAGTCGAGTAAAAACACGTGCGAGAGGATGCATCCCGCAGGCTAGTCGAGCACAAACACGTGCGAGAGGATGCATCCTGCAGGCTAGTCGAGTAAAAACACGTGCGAGAGGATGCATCCCGCAGGCTAGTCGAGCAAAAACACGTGCGAGAGGATGCATCACGCAGGCTAGTCGAGCAAAAACACGTGCGAGGTTTTGTGGGATGCGCATGCGCAGGTTTTTTGGGATGCGCATGTCTAGTCGAGCAAAAACACGTGCGAGAGCATGCATCCCGCAGGCTAGTCGAGTAAAAACACGTGCGAGAGGATGCATCCCGCAGGCTAGTCGAGTAAAAACACGTGCGAGAGGATGCATCCCGCAGGCTAGTCGAGTAAAAACACGTGCGAGAGGATGCATCCTGCAGGCTAGTCGAGTAAAAACACGTGCGAGAGGATGCATCCCGCAGGCTAGTCGAGTAAAAACACGTGCGAGGTTTTGTGGGATTCGCATGCGCAGGTTTTGTGGGATGCGCATGCGCAGGGTTTTTGGGATGCGCATGGCTAGTCGAGCAAAAACACGTGCGAGAGGATGCATCCCGCAGGCTAGTCGAGCACAAACACGTGCGAGAGGATGCATCCTGCAGGCTAGTCGAGTAAAAACACGTGCGAGAGGATGCATCCCGCAGGCTAGTCGAGCAAAAACACGTGCGAGAGGATGCATCACGCAGGCTAGTCGAGCAAAAACACGTGCGAGGTTTTGTGGGATGCGCATGCGCAGGTTTTTTGGGATGCGCATGTCTAGTCGAGCAAAAACACGTGCGAGAGGATGCATCCCGCAGGCTAGTCGAGTAAAAACACGTGCGAGAGGATGCATCCCGCAGGCTAGTCGAGTAAAAACACGTGCGAGAGGATGCATCCCGCAGGCTAGTCGAGTAAAAACACGTGCGAGAGGATGCATCCTGCAGGCTAGTCGAGTAAAAACACGTGCGAGAGGATGCATCCCGCAGGCTAGTCGAGTAAAAACACGTGCGAGGTTTTGTGGGATTCGCATGCGCAGGTTTTGTGGGATGCGCATGCGCAGGGTTTTTGGGATGCGCATGGCTAGTCGAGCAAAAACACGTGCGAGAGGATGCATCCCGCAGGGTAGTCGAGTAAAAACACGTGCGAGAGGATGCATCCCGCAGGCTAGTCGAGTAAAAACACGTGCGAGAGGATGCATCCCGCAGGCTAGTCGAGTAAAAACACGTGCGAGGTTTTGTGGGATGCGCATGCGCAGGTTTTTTGGGATGCGCATGGCTAGTCGAGCAAAAACACGTGCGAGAGGATGCATCCCGCAGGGTAGTCGAGTAAAAACACGTGCGAGAGGATGCATCCCGCAGGCTAGTCGAGTAAAAACACGTGCGAGAGGATGCATCCCGCAGGCTAGTCGAGTAAAAACACATGCGAGGTTTTGTGGGATGCGCATGCGCAGGTTTTTTGGGATGCGCATGGCTAGTCGAGCAAAAACACGTGCGAGAGGATGCATCCCGCAGGGTAGTCGAGTAAAAACACGTGCGAGAGGATGCATCCCGCAGGCTAGTCGTGTAAAAACACGTGCGAGAGGATGCATCCCGCAGGCTAGTCGAGTAAAAACACGTGCGAGAGGATGCATCCCGCAGGCTAGTCGAGTAAAAACACGTGCGAGAGGATGCATCCCGCAGGCTAGTCGAGTAAAAACACGTGCGAGAGGATGCATCCTGCAGGCTAGTCGAGTAAAAACACGTGCGAGAGGATGCATCCCGCAGGCTAGTCGAGTAAAAACACGTGCGAGGTTTTGTGGGATGCGCATGCGCAGGTTTTGTGGGATGCGCATGCGCAGGTTTTTTGGGATGCGCATGCGCAGGTTTTTTGGGATGCGCATGCCTAGTCGAGCAAAAACACGTGCGAGAGGATGCATCCCGCAGGCTAGTCCAGCAAAAACACGTGCGAGAGGATGCATCCCGCAGGCTAGTCGAGTAAAAACACGTGCGAGAGGATGCATCCCGCAGGCTAGTCGAGTAAAAACACGTGCGAGAGGATGCATCCTGCAGGCTAGTCGAGTAAAAACACGTGCGAGAGGATGCATCCCGCAGGCTAGTCGAGTAAAAACACGTGCGAGGTTTTGTGGGATGCGCATGCGCAGGTTTTTTGGGATGCGCATGGCTAGTCGAGCAAAAACACGTGCGAGAGGATGCATCCCGCAGGGTAGTCGAGTAAAAACACGTGCGAGAGGATGCATCCCGCAGGCTAGTCGAGTAAAAACACGTGCGAGAGGATGCATCCCGCAGGCTAGTCGAGTAAAAACACGTGCGAGAGGATGCATCCCGCAGGCTAGTCGAGCACAAACACGTGCGAGAGGATGCATCCCGCAGGCTAGTCGAGCAAAAACACGTGCGAGAGGATGCATCCCGCAGGCTAGTCGAGCAAAAACACGTGCGAGAGGATGCATCCCGCAGGCTAGTCGAGTAAAAACACGTGCGAGGTTTTGTGGGATGCGCATGCGCAGGTTTTGTGGGATGCGCATGCGCAGGTTTTTTGGGATGCGCATGCGCAGGTTTTTTGGGATGCGCATGCCTAGTCGAGCAAAAACACGTGCGAGAGGATGCATCCCGCAGGCTAGTCGAGTAAAAACACGTGCGAGAGGATGCATCCCGCAGGCTAGTCGAGCAAAAACACGTGCGAGAGGTTGCATCCCGCAGGCTAGTCGAGCAAAAACACGTGCGAGAGGATGCATCCCGCAGGATAGTCGAGTAAAAACACGTGCGAGAGGATGCATCCCGCAGGCTAGTCGAGCACAAACACGTGCGAGAGGATGCATCCCGCAGGCTAGTCGAGTAAAAACACGTGCGAGAGGATGCATCCCGCAGGCTAGTCGAGCACAAACACGTGCGAGAGGATGCATCCTGCAGGCTAGTCGAGTAAAAACACGTGCGAGAGGATGCATCCCGCAGGCTAGTCGAGCAAAAACACGTGCGAGGTTTTGTGGGATGCGCATGCGCAGGTTTTGTGGGATGCGCATGCGCAGGTTTTTTGGGATGCGCATGGCTAGTCGAGCAAAAACACGTGCGAGAGGATGCATCACGCAGGCTAGTCGAGCAAAAACACGTGCGAGAGGATGCATCCCGCAGGCTAGTCGAGTAAAAACACGTGCGAGGTTTTGTGGGATGCGCATGCGCAGGTTTTGTGGGATGCGCATGCGCAGGTTTTTTGGGATGCGCATGGCTAGTCGAGCAAAAACACGTGCGAGAGGATGCATCCCGCAGGCTAGTCGAGTAAAAACACGTGCGAGAGGATGCATCCCGCAGGCTAGTCGAGTAAAAACACGTGCGAGAGGATGCATCCCGCAGGCTAGTCGAGTAAAAACACGTGCGAGAGGATGCATCCCGCAGGCTAGTCGAGTAAAAACACGTGCGAGAGGATGCATCCCGCAGGCTAGTCGAGTAAAAACACGTGCGAGGTTTTGTGGGATGCGCATGCGCAGGTTTTTTGGGATGCGCATGCCTAGTCGAGCAAAAACACGTGCGAGATGATGCATCCCGCAGGCTAGTCCAGCAAAAACACGTGCGAGAGGATGCATCCCGCAGGCTAGTCGAGTAAAAACGCGTGCGAGAGGATGCATCCCGCAGGCTAGTCGAGTAAAAACACGTGCGAGAGGATGCATCCCGCAGGCTAGTCGAGTAAAAACACGTGCGAGAGGATGCATCCCGCAGGCTAGTCGAGTAAAAACACGTGCGAGAGGATGCATCCCGCAGGCTAGTCGAGTAAAAACACGTGCGAGAGGATGCATCCCGCAGGCTAGTCGAGTAAAAACACATGCGAGGTTTTGTGGGATGCGCATGCGCAGGTTTTTTGGGATGCGCATGGCTAGTCGAGCAAAAACACGTGCGAGAGGATGCATCCCGCAGGGTAGTCGAGTAAAAACACGTGCGAGAGGATGCATCCCGCAGGCTAGTCGTGTAAAAACACGTGCGAGAGGATGCATCCCGCAGGCTAGTCGAGTAAAAACACGTGCGAGAGGATGCATCCCGCAGGCTAGTCGAGTAAAAACACGTGCGAGAGGATGCATCCCGCAGGCTAGTCGAGTAAAAACACGTGCGAGAGGATGCATCCTGCAGGCTAGTCGAGTAAAAACACGTGCGAGAGGATGCATCCCGCAGGCTAGTCGAGTAAAAACACGTGCGAGGTTTTGTGGGATGCGCATGCGCAGGTTTTGTGGGATGCGCATGCGCAGGTTTTTTGGGATGCGCATGGCTAGTCGAGCAAAAACACGTGCGAGAGGATGCATCCCGCAGGGTAGTCGAGTAAAAACACGTGCGAGAGGATGCATCCCGCAGGCTAGTCGAGTAAAAACACGTGCGAGAGGATGCATCCCGCAGGCTAGTCGAGCAAAAACACGTGCGAGAGGATGCATCCCGCAGGCTAGTCGAGTAAAAACACGTGCGAGAGGATGCATCCCGCAGGCTAGTCGAGCAAAAACACGTGCGAGAGGATGAATACCGCAGGCTAGTCGAGTAAAAACACGTGCGAGGTTTTGTGGGATGCGCATGCGCAGGTATTGTGGGATGCGCATGCGCAGGTTTTTTGGGATGCGCATGGCTAGTCGAGGAAAAACACGTGCGAGAGGATGCATCCCGCAGGCTAGTCGAGTAAAAATACGTGCGAGAGGATGCATCCCGCAGGCTAGTTGAGTAAAAACACGTGCGAGGTTTTGTGGGATGCGCATGCGCAGGTTTTGTGGGATGCGCATGCGCAGGTTTTTTGGGATGCGCATGGCTAGTCGAGCAAAAACACGTGCGAGAGGATGCATACCGCAGGCTAGTCGAGCAAAAACACGTGCGAGAGGATGCATCCCGCAGGCTAGTCGAGTAAAAACACGTGCGAGAGGATGCATCCCGCAGGCTAGTCGAGCAATAACACGTGCGAGAGGATGCATCCCGCAGGCTAGTCGAGTAAAAACACGTGCGAGAGGATGCATCCCGCAGGCTAGTCGAGCAAAAACACGTGCGAGAGGATGAATACCGCAGGGTAGTCGAGTAAAAACACGTGCGAGGTTTTGTGGGATGCGCATGCGCAGGTTTTGTGGGATGCGCATGCGCAGGTTTTTTGGGATGCGCATGGCTAGTCGAGGAAAAACACGTGCGAGAGGATGCATCCCGCAGGCTAGTCGAGTAAAAATACGTGCGAGAGGATGCATCCCGCAGGCTAGTCGAGTAAAAACACGTGCGAGAGGATGCATCCCGCAGGCTAGTCGAGCAATAACACGTGCGAGAGGATGCATCCCGCAGGCTAGTCGAGTAAAAACACGTGCGAGAGGATGCATCCCGCAGGCTAGTCGAGCAAAAACACGTGCGAGAGGATGAATACCGCAGGGTAGTCGAGTAAAAACACGTGCGAGGTTTTGTGGGATGCGCATGCGCAGGTTTTGTGGGATGCGCATGCGCAGGTTTTTTGGGATGCGCATGGCTAGTCGAGGAAAAACACGTGCGAGAGGATGCATCCCGCAGGCTAGTCGAGTAAAAATACGTGCGAGAGGATGCATCCCGCAGGCTAGTCGAGTAAAAACACGTGCGAGGTTTTGTGGGATGCGCATGGCTAGTCGAGCAAAAACACGTGCGAGAGGATGCATCCCGCAGGCTAGTCGAGCAAAAACACGTGCGAGAGGATGCATCCCGCAGGCTAGTCGAGTAGAAACACGTGCGAGAGGATGCATCCCGCAGGCTAGTCGAGTAAAAACACGTGCGAGGTTTTGTGGGATGCGCATGCGTAGGTTTTGTGGGATGCGCATGCGCAGGTTTTTTGGGATGCGCATGCGCAGGTTTTTTGGGATGCGCATGGCTAGTCGAGCAAAAACACGTGCGAGAGGATGCATCCCGCAGGCTAGTCGAGTAAAAACACGTGCGAGAGGATGCATCCCGCAGGCTAGTCGAGCAAAAACACGTGCGAGAGGATGCATCCCGCAGGCTAGTCGAGTAAAAACACGTGCGAGGTTTTGTGGGATGCGCATGCGCAGGTTTTTTGGGATGCGCATGGCTAGTCGAGCAAAAACACGTGCGAGAGGATGCATCCCGCAGGGTAGTCGAGTAAAAACACGTGCGAGAGGATGCATCCCGCAGGCTAGTCGAGTAAAAACACGTGCGAGAGGATGCATCCCGCAGGCTAGTCGAGCAAAAACACGTGCGAGAGGATGCATCCCGCAGGCTAGTCGAGTAAAAACACGTGCGAGAGGATGCATCCCGCAGGCTAGTCGAGCAAAAACACATGCGAGAGGATGAATACCGCAGGCTAGTCGAGTAAAAACACGTGCGAGGTTTTGTGGGATGCGCATGCGCAGGTTTTGTGGGATGCGCATGCGCAGGTTTTGTGGGATGCGCATGCGCAGGTTTTGTGGGATGCGCATGCGCAGGTTTTTTGGGATGCGCATGGCTAGTCGAGGAAAAACACGTGCGAGAGGATGCATCCCGCAGGCTAGTCGAGTAAAAATACGTGCGAGAGGATGCATCCCGCAGGCTAGTTGAGTAAAAACACGTGCGAGGTTTTGTGGGATGCGCTTGCGTAGGTTTTGTGGGATGCGCATGCGCAGGTTTTTTGGGATGCGCATGCGCAGGTTTTTTGGGATGCGCATGGCTAGTCGAGCAAAAACACGTGCGAGAGGATGCATCCCGCAGGCTAGTCGAGTAAAAACACGTGCGAGAGGATGCATCCCGCAGGCTAGTCGAGTAAAATCACGTGCGAGGTTCTGTGGGATGCGCATGCGCAGGTTTTGTGGGATGCGCATGCGCAGGTTTTTTGGGATGCGCATGGCTAGTCGAGCAAAAACACGTGCGAGAGGATGCATCCCGCAGGCTAGTCGAGTAAAAACACGTGCGAGAGGATGCATCCCGCAGGCTAGTCGAGCAAAACACGTGCGAGAGGATGCATCCCGCAGGCTAGTCGAGTAAAAACACGTGCGAGAGGATGCATCCCGCAGGCTAGTCGAGCAAAAACACGTGCGAGAGGATGAATACCGCAGGCTAGTCGAGTAAAAACACGTGCGAGGTTTTGTGGGATGCGCATGCGCAGGTTTTGTGGGATGCGCATGCGCAGGTTTTTTGGGATGCGCATGGCTAGTCGGGGAAAAACACGTGCGAGAGGATGCATCCCGCAGGCCAGTCGAGTAAAAATACGTGCGAGAGGATGCATCCCGCAGGCTAGTTGAGTAAAAACACGTGCGAGGTTTTGTGGGATGCGCTTGCGTAGGTTTTGTGGGATGCGCATGCGCAGGTTTTTTGGGATGCGCATGCGCAAGTTTTTTGGGATGCGCATGGCTAGTCGAGCAAAAACACGTGCGAGAGGATGCATCCCGCAGGCTAGTCGAGTAAAAACACGTGCGAGAGGATGCATACCGCAGGCTAGTCGAGCAAAAACACGTGCGAGAGGATGCATCCCGCAGGCTAGTCGAGTAAAAACACGTGCGAGAGGATGCATCCCGCAGGCTAGTCGAGCAAAAACACGTGTGAGAGGATGCATCCCGCAGGCTAGTCGAGCACAAACACGTGCGAGGTTTTGTGGGATGCGCATGCGCAGGTTTTTTGGGATGCGCATGGCTAGTCGAGCAAAAACACGTGCGAGAGGATGCATCCCGCAGGCTAGTCGAGTAGAAACACGTGCGAGAGGATGCATCCCGCAGGCTAGTCGAGTAAAAACACGTGCGAGGTTTTGTGGGATGCGCATGCGTAGGTTTTGTGGGATGCGCATGCGCAGGTTTTTTGGGATGCGCATGCGCAGGTTTTTTGGGATGCGCATGGCTAGTCGAGCAAAAACACGTGCGAGAGGATGCATCCCGCAGGCTAGTCGAGTAAAAACACGTGCGAGAGGATGCATCCCGCAGGCTAGTCGAGCAAAAACACGTGCGAGAGGATGCATCCCGCAGGCTAGTCGAGTAAAAACACGTGCGAGGTTTTGTGGGATGCGCATGCGCAGGTTTTTTGGGATGCGCATGGCTAGTCGAGCAAAAACACGTGCGAGAGGATGCATCCCGCAGGCTAGTCGAGCAAAAACACGTGCGAGAGGATGCATCCCGCAGGCTAGTCGAGTAAAAACACGTGCGAGAGGATGCATCCCGCAGGCTAGTCGAGCAAAAACACGTGTGAGAGGATGCATCCCGCAGGCTAGTCGAGCACAAACACGTGCGAGGTTTTGTGGGATGCGCATGCGCAGGTTTTTTGGGATGCGCATGGCTAGTCGAGCAAAAACACGTGCGAGAGGATGCATCCCGCAGGCTAGTCGAGTAGAAACACGTGCGAGAGGATGCATCCCGCAGGCTAGTCGAGTAAAAACACGTGCGAGGTTTTGTGGGATGCGCATGCGTAGGTTTTGTGGGATGCGCATGCGCAGGTTTTTTGGGATGCGCATGGCTAGTCGAGGAAAAACACGTGCGAGAGGATGCATCCCGCAGGCTAGTCGAGTAAAAATACGTGCGAGAGGATGCATCCCGCAGGCTAGTTGAGTAAAAACACGTGCGAGGTTTTGTGGGATGCGCTTGCGTAGGTTTTGTGGGATGCGCATGCGCAGGTTTTTTGGGATGCGCATGCGCAGGTTTTTTGGGATGCGCATGGCTAGTCGAGCAAAAACACGTGCGAGAGGATGCATCCCGCAGGCTAGTCGAGTAAAAACACGTGCGAGAGGATGCATCCCGCAGGCTAGTCGAGTAAAATCACGTGCGAGGTTCTGTGGGATGCGCATGCGCAGGTTTTGTGGGATGCGCATGCGCAGGTTTTTTGGGATGCGCATGGCTAGTCGAGCAAAAACACGTGCGAGAGGATGCATCCCGCAGGCTAGTCGAGTAAAAACACGTGCGAGAGGATGCATCCCGCAGGCTAGTCGAGCAAAACACGTGCGAGAGGATGCATCCCGCAGGCTAGTCGAGTAAAAACACGTGCGAGAGGATGCATCCCGCAGGCTAGTCGAGCAAAAACACGTGCGAGAGGATGAATACCGCAGGCTAGTCGAGTAAAAACACGTGCGAGGTTTTGTGGGATGCGCATGCGCAGGTTTTGTGGGATGCGCATGCGCAGGTTTTTTGGGATGCGCATGGCTAGTCGAGGAAAAACACGTGCGAGAGGATGCATCCCGCAGGCTAGTCGAGTAAAAATACGTGCGAGAGGATGCATCCCGCAGGCTAGTTGAGTAAAAACACGTGCGAGGTTTTGTGGGATGCGCTTGCGTAGGTTTTGTGGGATGCGCATGCGCAGGTTTTTTGGGATGCGCATGCGCAAGTTTTTTGGGATGCGCATGGCTAGTCGAGCAAAAACACGTGCGAGAGTATGCATCCCGCAGGCTAGTCGAGTAAAAACACGTGCGAGAGGATGCATACCGCAGGCTAGTCGAGCAAAAACACGTGCGAGAGGATGCATCCCGCAGGCTAGTCGAGTAAAAACACGTGCGAGAGGATGCATCCCGCAGGCTAGTCGAGCAAAAACACGTGTGAGAGGATGCATCCCGCAGGCTAGTCGAGCACAAACACGTGCGAGGTTTTGTGGGATGCGCATGCGCAGGTTTTTTGGGATGCGCATGGCTAGTCGAGCAAAAACACGTGCGAGAGGATGCATCCCGCAGGCTAGTCGAGTAGAAACACGTGCGAGAGGATGCATCCCGCAGGCTAGTCGAGTAAAAACACGTGCGAGGTTTTGTGGGATGCGCATGCGTAGGTTTTGTGGGATGCGCATGCGCAGGTTTTTTGGGATGCGCATGCGCAGGTTTTTTGGGATGCGCATGGCTAGTCGAGCAAAAACACGTGCGAGAGGATGCATCCCGCAGGCTAGTCGAGTAAAAACACGTGCGAGAGGATGCATCCCGCAGGCTAGTCGAGCAAAAACACGTGCGAGAGGATGCATCCCGCAGGCTAGTCGAGTAAAAACACGTGCGAGGTTTTGTGGGATGCGCATGCGCAGGTTTTTTGGGATGCGCATGGCTAGCCGAGCAAAAACACGTGCGAGAGGATGCATCCCGCAGGCTAGTCGAGCAAAAACACGTGCGAGAGGATGCATCCCGCAGGCTAGTCGAGCAAAAACACGTGTGAGAGGATGCATCCCGCAGGCTAGTCGAGCACAAACACGTGCGAGGTTTTGTGGGATGCGCATGCGCAGGTTTTTTGGGATGCGCATGGCTAGTCGAGCAAAAACACGTGCGAGAGGATGCATCCCGCAGGCTAGTCGAGTAGAAACACGTGCGAGAGGATGCATCCCGCAGGCTAGTCGAGTAAAAACACGTGCGTGGTTTTGTGGGATGCGCATGCGTAGGTTTTGTGGGATGCGCATGCGCAGGTTTTTTGGGATGCGCATGCGCAGGTTTTTTGGGATGCGCATGGCTAGTCGAGCAAAAACACGTGCGAGAGGATGCATCCCGCAGGCTAGTCGAGTAAAAACACGTGCGAGAGGATGCATCCCGCAGGCTAGTCGAGCAAAAACACGTGCGAGAGGATGCATCCCGCAGGCTAGTCGAGTAAAAACACGTGCGAGGTTTTGTGGGATGCGCATGCGCAGGTTTTTTGGGATGCGCATGGCTAGTCGAGCAAAAACACGTGCGAGAGGATGCATCCCGCAGGCTAGTGGAGCAAAAACACGTGCGAGAGGATGCATCCCGCAGGCTAGTCGAGTAAAAACACGTGCGAGAGGATGCATCCCGCAGGCTAGTCGAGCAAAAACACGTGCGAGAGGATGAATACCGCAGGCTAGTCGAGTAAAAACACGTGCGAGGTTTTGTGGGATGCGCATGCGCAGGTTTTGTGGGATGCGCATGCGCAGGTTTTTTGGGATGCGCATGGCTAGTCGAGGAAAAACACGTGCGAGAGGATGCATCCCGCAGGCTAGTCGAGTAAAAATACGTGCGAGAGGATGCATCCCGCAGGCTAGTTGAGTAAAAACACGTGCGAGGTTTTGTGGGATGCGCTTGCGTAGGTTTTGTGGGATGCGCATGCGCAGGTTTTTTGGGATGCGCATGCGCAGGTTTTTTGGGATGCGCATGGCTAGTCGAGCAAAAACACGTGCGAGAGGATGCATCCCGCAGGCTAGTCGAGTAAAAACACGTGCGAGAGGATGCATCCCGCAGGCTAGTCGAGTAAAATCACGTGCGAGGTTTTGTGGGATGCGCATGCGCAGGTTTTGTGGGATGCGCATGGGCAGGTTTTTTGGGATGCGCATGGCTAGTCGAGCAAAAACACGTGCGAGAGGATGCATACCGCAGGCTAGTCGAGCAAAAACACGTGCGAGAGGATGCATCCCGCAGGCTAGTCGAGTAAAAACACGTGCGAGAGGATGCATCCCGCAGGCTAGTCGAGCAAAAACACGTGCGAGAGGATGCATCCCGCAGGCTAGTCGAGTAAAAACACGTGCGAGAGGATGCATCCCGCAGGCTAGTTGAGTAAAAACACGTGCGAGGTTTTGTGGGATGCGCTTGCGTAGGTTTTGTGGGATGCGCATGCGCAGGTTTTTTGGGATGCGCATGCGCAGGTTTTTTGGGATGCGCATGGCTAGTCGAGCAAAAACACGTGCGAGAGGATGCATCCCGCAGGCTAGTCGAGTAAAAACACGTGCGAGAGGATGCATCCCGCAGGCTAGTCGAGTAAAATCACGTGCGAGGTTTTGTGGGATGCGCATGCGCAGGTTTTGTGGGATGCGCATGCGCAGGTTTTTTGGGATGCGCATGGCTAGTCGAGCAAAAACACGTGCGAGAGGATGCATCCCGCAGGCTAGTCGAGTAAAAACACGTGCGAGAGGATGCATCCCGCAGGCTAGTCGAGTAAAATCACGTGCGAGGTTTTGTGGGATGCGCATGCGTAGGTTTTGTGGGATGCGCATGCGCAGGTTTTTTGGGATGCGCATGCGCAGGTTTTTTGGGATGCGCATGGCTAGTCGAGCAAAAACACGTGCGAGAGGATGCATCCCGCAGGCTAGTCGAGTAAAAACACGTGCGAGAGGATGCATCCCGCAGGCTAGTCGAGTAAAATCACGTGCGAGGTTTTGTGGGATGCGCATGCGCAGGTTTTGTGGGATGCGCATGCGCAGGTTTTTTGGGATGCGCATGGCTAGTCGAGCAAAAACACGTGCGAGAGGATGCATACCGCAGGCTAGTCGAGCAAAAACACGTGCGAGAGGATGCATCCCGCAGGCTAGTCGAGCAAAAACACGTGCGAGAGGATGCATCCCGCAGGCTAGTCGAGTAGAAACACGTGCGAGAGGATGCATCCCGCAGGCTAGTCGAGTAAAAACACGTGCGAGGTTTTGTGGGATGCGCATGCGCAGGTTTTGTGGGATGCGCATGCGCAGGTTTTTTGGGATGCGCATGGCTAGTCGAGCAAAAACACGTGCGAGAGGATGCATCCCGCAGGCTAGTCGAGTAAAAACACGTGCGAGAGGATGCATCCCGCAGGCTAGTCGAGCAAAAACACGTGCGAGAGGATGCATCCCGCAGGCTAGTCGAGTAAAAACACGTGCGAGGTTTTGTGGGATGCGCATGCGCAGGTTTTTTGGGATGCGCATGGCTAGTCGAGTAAAAACACGTGCGAGAGGATGCATCCCGCAGGGTAGTCGAGTAAAAACACGTGCGAGAGGATGCATCCCGCAGGCTAGTCGAGTAAAAACACGTGCGAGAGGATGCATCCCGCAGGCTAGTCGAGCAAAAACACGTGCGAGAGGATGCATCCCGCAGGCTAGTCGAGTAAAAACACGTGCGAGAGGATGCATCCCGCAGGCTAGTCGAGCAAAAACACGTGCGAGAGGATGAATACCGCAGGCTAGTCGAGTAAAAACACGTGCGAGGTTTTGTGGGATGCGCATGCGCAGGTTTTGTGGGATGCGCATGCGCAGGTTTTGTGGGATGCGCATGCGCAGGTTTTTTGGGATGCGCATGCGCAGGTTTTTTGGGATGCGCATGGCTAGTCGAGCAAAAACACGTGCGAGAGGATGCATCCCGCAGGCTAGTCGAGTAAAAACACGTGCGAGAGGATGCATCCCGCAGGCTAGTCGAGCAAAAACACGTGCGAGAGGATGCATCCCGCAGGCTAGTCGAGCAAAAACACGTGCGAGAGGATGCATCCCGCAGGGTAGTCGAGTAAAAACACGTGCGAGAGGATGCATCCCGCAGGCTAGTCGAGTAAAAACACGTGCGAGAGGATGCATCCCGCAGGCTAGTCGAGCAAAAACACGTGCGAGAGGATGCATCCCGCAGGCTAGTCGAGTAAAAACACGTGCGAGAGGATGCATCCCGCATGCTAGTCGAGCAAAAACACGTGCGAGAGGATGAATACCGCAGGCTAGTCGAATAAAAACACGTGCGAGGTTTTGTGGGATGCGCATGCGCAGGTTTTGTGGGATGCGCATGCGCAGGTTTTTTGGGATGCGCATGGCTAGTCGAGGAAAAACACGTGCGAGAGGATGCATCCCGCAGGCTAGTCGAGTAAAAATACGTGCGAGAGGATGCATCCCGCAGGCTAGTTGAGTAAAAACACGTGCGAGGTTTTGTGGGATGCGCTTGCGTAGGTTTTGTGGGATGCGCATGCGCAGGTTTTTTGGGATGCGCATGCGCAGGTTTTTTGGGATGCGCATGGCTAGTCGAGCAAAAACACGTGCGAGAGGATGCATCCCGCAGGCTAGTCGAGTAAAAACACGTGCGAGAGGATGCATCCCGCAGGCTAGTCGAGTAAAATCACGTGCGAGGTTTTGTGGGATGCGCATGCGCAGGTTTTGTGGGATGCGCATGCGCAGGTTTTTTGGGATGCGCATGGCTAGTCGAGCAAAAACACGTGCGAGAGGATGCATACCGCAGGCTAGTCGAGCAAAAACACGTGCGAGAGGATGCATCCCGCAGGCTAGTCGAGTAAAAACACGTGCGAGAGGATGCATCCCGCAAGCTAGTCGAGCAAAAACACGTGCGAGAGGATGCATCCCGCAGGCTAGTCGAGTAAAAACACGTGCGAGAGGATGCATCCCGCAGGCTAGTCGAGCAAAAACACGTGCGAGAGGATGAATACCGCAGGCTAGTCGAGTAAAAACACGTGCGAGGTTTTGTGGGATGCGCATGCGCAGGTTTTGTGGGATGCGCATGCGCAGGTTTTTTGGGATGCGCATGGCTAGTCGAGGAAAAACACGTGCGAGAGGATGCATCCCGCAGGCTAGTCGAGTAAAAATACGTGCGAGAGGATGCATCCCGCAGGCTAGTTGAGTAAAAACACGTGCGAGGTTTTGTGGGATGCGCTTGCGTAGGTTTTGTGGGATGCGCATGCGCAGGTTTTTTGGGATGCGCATGCGCAAGTTTTTTGGGATGCGCATGGCTAGTCGAGCAAAAACACGTGCGAGAGGATGCATCCCGCAGGCTAGTCGAGTAAAAACACGTCCGAGAGGATGCATCCCGCAGGCTAGTCGAGTAAAATCACGTGCGAGGTTTTGTGGGATGCGCATGCGCAGGTTTTGTGGGATGCGCATGCGCAGGTTTTTTGGGATGCGCATGGCTAGTCGAGCAAAAACACGTGCGAGCGGATGCATACCGCAGGCTAGTCGAGCAAAAACACGTGCGAGAGGATGCATCCCGCAGGCTAGTCGAGTAAAAACACGTGCGAGAGGATGCATCCCGCAGGCTAGTCGAGCAAAAACACGTGTGAGAGGATGCATCCCGCAGGCTAGTCGAGCACAAACACGTGCGAGGTTTTGTGGGATGCGCATGCGCAGGTTTTTTGGGATGCGCATGGCTAGTCGAGCAAAAACACGTGCGAGAAGATGCATCCCGCAGGCTAGTCGAGTAGAAACACGTGCGAGAGGATGCATCCCGCAGGCTAGTCGAGTAAAAACACGTGCGAGGTTTTGTGGGATGCGCATGCGCAGGTTTTTTGGGATGCGCATGGCTAGTCGAGCAAAAACACGTGCGAGAGGATGCATCCCGCAGGCTAGTCGAGCAAAAACACGTGCGAGAGGATGCATACCGCAGGCTAGTCGAGCAAAAACACGTGCGAGAGGATGCATCCCGCAGGCTAGTCGAGTAAAAACACGTGCGAGAGGATGCATCCCGCAGGCTAGTCGAGCAAAAACACGTGTGAGAGGATGCATCCCGCAGGCTAGTCGAGCACAAACACGTGCGAGGTTTTGTGGGATGCGCATGCGCAGGTTTTTTGGGATGCGCATGGCTAGTCGAGCAAAAACACGTGCGAGAGGATGCATCCCGCAGGCTAGTCGAGTAGAAACACGTGCGAGAGGATGCATCCCGCAGGCTAGTCGAGTAAAAACACGTGCGAGGTTTTGTGGGATGCGCATGCGTAGGTTTTGTGGGATGCGCATGCGCAGGTTTTTTGGGATGCGCATGGCTAGTCGAGGAAAAACACGTGCGAGAGGATGCATCCCGCAGGCTAGTCGAGTAAAAATACGTGCGAGAGGATGCATCCCGCAGGCTAGTTGAGTAAAAACACGTGCGAGGTTTTGTGGGATGCGCTTGCGTAGGTTTTGTGGGATGCGCATGCGCAGGTTTTTTGGGATGCGCATGCGCAGGTTTTTTGGGATGCGCATGGCTAGTCGAGCAAAAACACGTGCGAGAGGATGCATCCCGCAGGCTAGTCGAGCACAAACACGTGCGAGGTTTTGTGGGATGCGCATGCGCAGGTTTTTTGGGATGCGCATGGCTAGTCGAGCAAAAACACGTGCGAGAGGATGCATCCCGCAGGCTAGTCGAGTAGAAACACGTGCGAGAGGATGCATCCCGCAGGCTAGTCGAGTAAAAACACGTGCGAGGTTTTGTGGGATGCGCATGCGTAGGTTTTGTGGGATGCGCATGCGCAGGTTTTTTGGGATGCGCATGCGCAGGTTTTTTGGGATGCGCATGGCTAGTCGAGCAAAAACACGTGCGAGAGGATGCATCCCGCAGGCTAGTCGAGTAAAAACACGTGCGAGAGGATGCATCCCGCAGGCTAGTCGAGCAAAAACACGTGCGAGAGGATGCATCCCGCAGGCTAGTCGAGTAAAAACACGTGCGAGGTTTTGTGGGATGCGCATGCGCAGGTTTTTTGGGATGCGCATGGCTAGTCGAGCAAAAACACGTGCGAGAGGATGCATCCCGCAGGCTAGTCGAGCAAAAACACGTGCGAGAGGATGCATCCCGCAGGCTAGTCGAGTAAAAACACGTGCGAGAGGATGCATCCCGCAGGCTAGTCGAGCAAAAACACGTGTGAGAGGATGCATCCCGCAGGCTAGTCGAGCACAAACACGTGCGAGGTTTTGTGGGATGCGCATGCGCAGGTTTTTTGGGATGCGCATGGCTAGTCGAGCAAAAACACGTGCGAGAGGATGCATCCCGCAGGCTAGTCGAGTAGAAACACGTGCGAGAGGATGCATCCCGCAGGCTAGTCGAGTAAAAACACGTGCGAGGTTTTGTGGGATGCGCATGCGTAGGTTTTGTGGGATGCGCATGCGCAGGTTTTTTGGGATGCGCATGGCTAGTCGAGGAAAAACACGTGCGAGAGGATGCATCCCGCAGGCTAGTCGAGTAAAAATACGTGCGAGAGGATGCATCCCGCAGGCTAGTTGAGTAAAAACACGTGCGAGGTTTTGTGGGATGCGCTTGCGTAGGTTTTGTGGGATGCGCATGCGCAGGTTTTTTGGGATGCGCATGCGCAGGTTTTTTGGGATGCGCATGGCTAGTCGAGGAAAAACACGTGCGAGAGGATGCATCCCGCAGGCTAGTCGAGTAAAAATACGTGCGAGAGGATGCATCCCGCAGGCTAGTTGAGTAAAAACACGTGCGAGGTTTTGTGGGATGCGCTTGCGTAGGTTTTGTGGGATGCGCATGCGCAGGTTTTTTGGGATGCGCATGCGCAAGTTTTTTGGGATGCGCATGGCTAGTCGAGCAAAAACACGTGCGAGAGGATGCATCCCGCAGGCTAGTCGAGTAAAAACACGTCCGAGAGGATGCATCCCGCAGGCTAGTCGAGTAAAATCACGTGCGAGGTTTTGTGGGATGCGCATGCGCAGGTTTTGTGGGATGCGCATGCGCAGGTTTTTTGGGATGCGCATGGCTAGTCGAGCAAAAACACGTGCGAGCGGATGCATACCGCAGGCTAGTCGAGCAAAAACACGTGCGAGAGGATGCATCCCGCAGGCTAGTCGAGTAAAAACACGTGCGAGAGGATGCATCCCGCAGGCTAGTCGAGCAAAAACACGTGTGAGAGGATGCATCCCGCAGGCTAGTCGAGCACAAACACGTGCGAGGTTTTGTGGGATGCGCATGCGCAGGTTTTTTGGGATGCGCATGGCTAGTCGAGCAAAAACACGTGCGAGAAGATGCATCCCGCAGGCTAGTCGAGTAGAAACACGTGCGAGAGGATGCATCCCGCAGGCTAGTCGAGTAAAAACACGTGCGAGGTTTTGTGGGATGCGCATGCGCAGGTTTTTTGGGATGCGCATGGCTAGTCGAGCAAAAACACGTGCGAGAGGATGCATCCCGCAGGCTAGTCGAGCAAAAACACGTGCGAGAGGATGCATACCGCAGGCTAGTCGAGCAAAAACACGTGCGAGAGGATGCATCCCGCAGGCTAGTCGAGTAAAAACACGTGCGAGAGGATGCATCCCGCAGGCTAGTCGAGCAAAAACACGTGTGAGAGGATGCATCCCGCAGGCTAGTCGAGCACAAACACGTGCGAGGTTTTGTGGGATGCGCATGCGCAGGTTTTTTGGGATGCGCATGGCTAGTCGAGCAAAAACACGTGCGAGAGGATGCATCCCGCAGGCTAGTCGAGTAGAAACACGTGCGAGAGGATGCATCCCGCAGGCTAGTCGAGTAAAAACACGTGCGAGGTTTTGTGGGATGCGCATGCGTAGGTTTTGTGGGATGCGCATGCGCAGGTTTTTTGGGATGCGCATGGCTAGTCGAGGAAAAACACGTGCGAGAGGATGCATCCCGCAGGCTAGTCGAGTAAAAATACGTGCGAGAGGATGCATCCCGCAGGCTAGTTGAGTAAAAACACGTGCGAGGTTTTGTGGGATGCGCTTGCGTAGGTTTTGTGGGATGCGCATGCGCAGGTTTTTTGGGATGCGCATGCGCAGGTTTTTTGGGATGCGCATGGCTAGTCGAGCAAAAACACGTGCGAGAGGATGCATCCCGCAGGCTAGTCGAGCACAAACACGTGCGAGGTTTTGTGGGATGCGCATGCGCAGGTTTTTTGGGATGCGCATGGCTAGTCGAGCAAAAACACGTGCGAGAGGATGCATCCCGCAGGCTAGTCGAGTAGAAACACGTGCGAGAGGATGCATCCCGCAGGCTAGTCGAGTAAAAACACGTGCGAGGTTTTGTGGGATGCGCATGCGTAGGTTTTGTGGGATGCGCATGCGCAGGTTTTTTGGGATGCGCATGCGCAGGTTTTTTGGGATGCGCATGGCTAGTCGAGCAAAAACACGTGCGAGAGGATGCATCCCGCAGGCTAGTCGAGTAAAAACACGTGCGAGAGGATGCATCCCGCAGGCTAGTCGAGCAAAAACACGTGCGAGAGGATGCATCCCGCAGGCTAGTCGAGTAAAAACACGTGCGAGGTTTTGTGGGATGCGCATGCGCAGGTTTTTTGGGATGCGCATGGCTAGTCGAGCAAAAACACGTGCGAGAGGATGCATCCCGCAGGCTAGTCGAGCAAAAACACGTGCGAGAGGATGCATCCCGCAGGCTAGTCGAGTAAAAACACGTGCGAGAGGATGCATCCCGCAGGCTAGTCGAGCAAAAACACGTGTGAGAGGATGCATCCCGCAGGCTAGTCGAGCACAAACACGTGCGAGGTTTTGTGGGATGCGCATGCGCAGGTTTTTTGGGATGCGCATGGCTAGTCGAGCAAAAACACGTGCGAGAGGATGCATCCCGCAGGCTAGTCGAGTAGAAACACGTGCGAGAGGATGCATCCCGCAGGCTAGTCGAGTAAAAACACGTGCGAGGTTTTGTGGGATGCGCATGCGTAGGTTTTGTGGGATGCGCATGCGCAGGTTTTTTGGGATGCGCATGGCTAGTCGAGGAAAAACACGTGCGAGAGGATGCATCCCGCAGGCTAGTCGAGTAAAAATACGTGCGAGAGGATGCATCCCGCAGGCTAGTTGAGTAAAAACACGTGCGAGGTTTTGTGGGATGCGCTTGCGTAGGTTTTGTGGGATGCGCATGCGCAGGTTTTTTGGGATGCGCATGCGCAGGTTTTTTGGGATGCGCATGGCTAGTCGAGCAAAAACACGTGCGAGAGGATGCATCCCGCAGGCTAGTCGAGTAAAAACACGTGCGAGAGGATGCATCCCGCAGGCTAGTCGAGTAAAATCACGTGCGAGGTTCTGTGGGATGCGCATGCGCAGGTTTTGTGGGATGCGCATGCGCAGGTTTTTTGGGATGCGCATGGCTAGTCGAGCAAAAACACGTGCGAGAGGATGCATCCCGCAGGCTAGTCGAGTAAAAACACGTGCGAGAGGATGCATCCCGCAGGCTAGTCGAGCAAAACACGTGCGAGAGGATGCATCCCGCAGGCTAGTCGAGTAAAAACACGTGCGAGAGGATGCATCCCGCAGGCTAGTCGAGCAAAAACACGTGCGAGAGGATGAATACCGCAGGCTAGTCGAGTAAAAACACGTGCGAGGTTTTGTGGGATGCGCATGCGCAGGTTTTGTGGGATGCGCATGCGCAGGTTTTTTGGGATGCGCATGGCTAGTCGAGGAAAAACACGTGCGAGAGGATGCATCCCGCAGGCTAGTCGAGTAAAAATACGTGCGAGAGGATGCATCCCGCAGGCTAGTTGAGTAAAAACACGTGCGAGGTTTTGTGGGATGCGCTTGCGTAGGTTTTGTGGGATGCGCATGCGCAGGTTTTTTGGGATGCGCATGCGCAAGTTTTTTGGGATGCGCATGGCTAGTCGAGCAAAAACACGTGCGAGAGGATGCATCCCGCAGGCTAGTCGAGTAAAAACACGTGCGAGAGGATGCATACCGCAGGCTAGTCGAGCAAAAACACGTGCGAGAGGATGCATCCCGCAGGCTAGTCGAGTAAAAACACGTGCGAGAGGATGCATCCCGCAGGCTAGTCGAGCAAAAACACGTGTGAGAGGATGCATCCCGCAGGCTAGTCGAGCACAAACACGTGCGAGGTTTTGTGGGATGCGCATGCGCAGGTTTTTTGGGATGCGCATGGCTAGTCGAGCAAAAACACGTGCGAGAGGATGCATCCCGCAGGCTAGTCGAGTAGAAACACGTGCGAGAGGATGCATCCCGCAGGCTAGTCGAGTAAAAACACGTGCGAGGTTTTGTGGGATGCGCATGCGTAGGTTTTGTGGGATGCGCATGCGCAGGTTTTTTGGGATGCGCATGCGCAGGTTTTTTGGGATGCGCATGGCTAGTCGAGCAAAAACACGTGCGAGAGGATGCATCCCGCAGGCTAGTCGAGTAAAAACACGTGCGAGAGGATGCATCCCGCAGGCTAGTCGAGCAAAAACACGTGCGAGAGGATGCATCCCGCAGGCTAGTCGAGTAAAAACACGTGCGAGGTTTTGTGGGATGCGCATGCGCAGGTTTTTTGGGATGCGCATGGCTAGTCGAGCAAAAACACGTGCGAGAGGATGCATCCCGCAGGCTAGTCGAGCAAAAACACGTGCGAGAGGATGCATCCCGCAGGCTAGTCGAGTAAAAACACGTGCGAGAGGATGCATCCCGCAGGCTAGTCGAGCAAAAACACGTGTGAGAGGATGCATCCCGCAGGCTAGTCGAGCACAAACACGTGCGAGGTTTTGTGGGATGCGCATGCGCAGGTTTTTTGGGATGCGCATGGCTAGTCGAGCAAAAACACGTGCGAGAGGATGCATCCCGCAGGCTAGTCGAGTAGAAACACGTGCGAGAGGATGCATCCCGCAGGCTAGTCGAGTAAAAACACGTGCGAGGTTTTGTGGGATGCGCATGCGTAGGTTTTGTGGGATGCGCATGCGCAGGTTTTTTGGGATGCGCATGGCTAGTCGAGGAAAAACACGTGCGAGAGGATGCATCCCGCAGGCTAGTCGAGTAAAAATACGTGCGAGAGGATGCATCCCGCAGGCTAGTTGAGTAAAAACACGTGCGAGGTTTTGTGGGATGCGCTTGCGTAGGTTTTGTGGGATGCGCATGCGCAGGTTTTTTGGGATGCGCATGCGCAGGTTTTTTGGGATGCGCATGGCTAGTCGAGCAAAAACACGTGCGAGAGGATGCATCCCGCAGGCTAGTCGAGTAAAAACACGTGCGAGAGGATGCATCCCGCAGGCTAGTCGAGTAAAATCACGTGCGAGGTTCTGTGGGATGCGCATGCGCAGGTTTTGTGGGATGCGCATGCGCAGGTTTTTTGGGATGCGCATGGCTAGTCGAGCAAAAACACGTGCGAGAGGATGCATCCCGCAGGCTAGTCGAGTAAAAACACGTGCGAGAGGATGCATCCCGCAGGCTAGTCGAGCAAAACACGTGCGAGAGGATGCATCCCGCAGGCTAGTCGAGTAAAAACACGTGCGAGAGGATGCATCCCGCAGGCTAGTCGAGCAAAAACACGTGCGAGAGGATGAATACCGCAGGCTAGTCGAGTAAAAACACGTGCGAGGTTTTGTGGGATGCGCATGCGCAGGTTTTGTGGGATGCGCATGCGCAGGTTTTTTGGGATGCGCATGGCTAGTCGAGGAAAAACACGTGCGAGAGGATGCATCCCGCAGGCTAGTCGAGTAAAAATACGTGCGAGAGGATGCATCCCGCAGGCTAGTTGAGTAAAAACACGTGCGAGGTTTTGTGGGATGCGCTTGCGTAGGTTTTGTGGGATGCGCATGCGCAGGTTTTTTGGGATGCGCATGCGCAAGTTTTTTGGGATGCGCATGGCTAGTCGAGCAAAAACACGTGCGAGAGGATGCATCCCGCAGGCTAGTCGAGTAAAAACACGTGCGAGAGGATGCATACCGCAGGCTAGTCGAGCAAAAACACGTGCGAGAGGATGCATCCCGCAGGCTAGTCGAGTAAAAACACGTGCGAGAGGATGCATCCCGCAGGCTAGTCGAGCAAAAACACGTGTGAGAGGATGCATCCCGCAGGCTAGTCGAGCACAAACACGTGCGAGGTTTTGTGGGATGCGCATGCGCAGGTTTTTTGGGATGCGCATGGCTAGTCGAGCAAAAACACGTGCGAGAGGATGCATCCCGCAGGCTAGTCGAGTAGAAACACGTGCGAGAGGATGCATCCCGCAGGCTAGTCGAGTAAAAACACGTGCGAGGTTTTGTGGGATGCGCATGCGTAGGTTTTGTGGGATGCGCATGCGCAGGTTTTTTGGGATGCGCATGCGCAGGTTTTTTGGGATGCGCATGGCTAGTCGAGCAAAAACACGTGCGAGAGGATGCATCCCGCAGGCTAGTCGAGTAAAAACACGTGCGAGAGGATGCATCCCGCAGGCTAGTCGAGCAAAAACACGTGCGAGAGGATGCATCCCGCAGGCTAGTCGAGTAAAAACACGTGCGAGGTTTTGTGGGATGCGCATGCGCAGGTTTTTTGGGATGCGCATGGCTAGCCGAGCAAAAACACGTGCGAGAGGATGCATCCCGCAGGCTAGTCGAGCAAAAACACGTGCGAGAGGATGCATCCCGCAGGCTAGTCGAGTAAAAACACGTGCGAGAGGATGCATCCCGCAGGCTAGTCGAGCAAAAACACGTGTGAGAGGATGCATCCCGCAGGCTAGTCGAGCACAAACACGTGCGAGGTTTTGTGGGATGCGCATGCGCAGGTTTTTTGGGATGCGCATGGCTAGTCGAGCAAAAACACGTGCGAGAGGATGCATCCCGCAGGCTAGTCGAGTAGAAACACGTGCGAGAGGATGCATCCCGCAGGCTAGTCGAGTAAAAACACGTGCGAGGTTTTGTGGGATGCGCATGCGTAGGTTTTGTGGGATGCGCATGCGCAGGTTTTTTGGGATGCGCATGCGCAGGTTTTTTGGGATGCGCATGGCTAGTCGAGCAAAAACACGTGCGAGAGGATGCATCCCGCAGGCTAGTCGAGTAAAAACACGTGCGAGAGGATGCATCCCGCAGGCTAGTCGAGCAAAAACACGTGCGAGAGGATGCATCCCGCAGGCTAGTCGAGTAAAAACACGTGCGAGGTTTTGTGGGATGCGCATGCGCAGGTTTTTTGGGATGCGCATGGCTAGTCGAGCAAAAACACGTGCGAGAGGATGCATCCCGCAGGCTAGTCGAGCAAAAACACGTGCGAGAGGATGCATCCCGCAGGCTAGTCGAGTAAAAACACGTGCGAGAGGATGCATCCCGCAGGCTAGTCGAGCAAAAACACGTGCGAGAGGATGAATACCGCAGGCTAGTCGAGTAAAAACACGTGCGAGGTTTTGTGGGATGCGCATGCGCAGGTTTTGTGGGATGCGCATGCGCAGGTTTTTTGGGATGCGCATGGCTAGTCGAGGAAAAACACGTGCGAGAGGATGCATCCCGCAGGCTAGTCGAGTAAAAATACGTGCGAGAGGATGCATCCCGCAGGCTAGTTGAGTAAAAACACGTGCGAGGTTTTGTGGGATGCGCTTGCGTAGGTTTTGTGGGATGCGCATGCGCAGGTTTTTTGGGATGCGCATGCGCAGGTTTTTTGGGATGCGCATGGCTAGTCGAGCAAAAACACGTGCGAGAGGATGCATCCCGCAGGCTAGTCGAGTAAAAACACGTGCGAGAGGATGCATCCCGCAGGCTAGTCGAGTAAAATCACGTGCGAGGTTTTGTGGGATGCGCATGCGCAGGTTTTGTGGGATGCGCATGGGCAGGTTTTTTGGGATGCGCATGGCTAGTCGAGCAAAAACACGTGCGAGAGGATGCATACCGCAGGCTAGTCGAGCAAAAACACGTGCGAGAGGATGCATCCCGCAGGCTAGTCGAGTAAAAACACGTGCGAGAGGATGCATCCCGCAGGCTAGTCGAGCAAAAACACGTGCGAGAGGATGCATCCCGCAGGCTAGTCGAGTAAAAACACGTGCGAGAGGATGCATCCCGCAGGCTAGTTGAGTAAAAACACGTGCGAGGTTTTGTGGGATGCGCTTGCGTAGGTTTTGTGGGATGCGCATGCGCAGGTTTTTTGGGATGCGCATGCGCAGGTTTTTTGGGATGCGCATGGCTAGTCGAGCAAAAACACGTGCGAGAGGATGCATCCCGCAGGCTAGTCGAGTAAAAACACGTGCGAGAGGATGCATCCCGCAGGCTAGTCGAGTAAAATCACGTGCGAGGTTTTGTGGGATGCGCATGCGCAGGTTTTGTGGGATGCGCATGCGCAGGTTTTTTGGGATGCGCATGGCTAGTCGAGCAAAAACACGTGCGAGAGGATGCATCCCGCAGGCTAGTCGAGTAAAAACACGTGCGAGAGGATGCATCCCGCAGGCTAGTCGAGTAAAATCACGTGCGAGGTTTTGTGGGATGCGCATGCGTAGGTTTTGTGGGATGCGCATGCGCAGGTTTTTTGGGATGCGCATGCGCAGGTTTTTTGGGATGCGCATGGCTAGTCGAGCAAAAACACGTGCGAGAGGATGCATCCCGCAGGCTAGTCGAGTAAAAACACGTGCGAGAGGATGCATCCCGCAGGCTAGTCGAGTAAAATCACGTGCGAGGTTTTGTGGAATGCGCATGCGCAGGTTTTGTGGGATGCGCATGCGCAGGTTTTTTGGGATGCGCATGGCTAGTCGAGCAAAAACACGTGCGAGAGGATGCATACCGCAGGCTAGTCGAGCAAAAACACGTGCGAGAGGATGCATCCCGCAGGCTAGTCGAGCAAAAACACGTGCGAGAGGATGCATCCCGCAGGCTAGTCGAGTAGAAACACGTGCGAGAGGATGCATCCCGCAGGCTAGTCGAGTAAAAACACGTGCGAGGTTTTGTGGGATGCGCATGCGCAGGTTTTGTGGGATGCGCATGCGCAGGTTTTTTGGGATGCGCATGGCTAGTCGAGCAAAAACACGTGCGAGAGGATGCATCCCGCAGGCTAGTCGAGTAAAAACACGTGCGAGAGGATGCATCCCGCAGGCTAGTCGAGCAAAAACACGTGCGAGAGGATGCATCCCGCAGGCTAGTCGAGTAAAAACACGTGCGAGGTTTTGTGGGATGCGCATGCGCAGGTTTTTTGGGATGCGCATGGCTAGTCGAGTAGAAACACGTGCGAGAGGATGCATCCCGCAGGGTAGTCGAGTAAAAACACGTGCGAGAGGATGCATCCCGCAGGCTAGTCGAGTAAAAACACGTGCGAGAGGATGCATCCCGCAGGCTAGTCGAGCAAAAACACGTGCGAGAGGATGCATCCCGCAGGCTAGTCGAGTAAAAACACGTGCGAGAGGATGCATCCCGCAGGCTAGTCGAGCAAAAACACGTGCGAGAGGATGAATACCGCAGGCTAGTCGAGTAAAAACACGTGCGAGGTTTTGTGGGATGCGCATGCGCAGGTTTTGTGGGATGCGCATGCGCAGGTTTTGTGGGATGCGCATGCGCAGGTTTTTGGGATGCGCATGCGCAGGTTTTTTGGGATGCGCATGGCTAGTCGAGCAAAAACACGTGCGAGAGGATGCATCCCGCAGGCTAGTCGAGTAAAAACACGTGCGAGAGGATGCATCCCGCAGGCTAGTCGAGCAAAAACACGTGCGAGAGGATGCATCCCGCAGGCTAGTCGAGCAAAAACACGTGCGAGAGGATGCATCCCGCAGGGTAGTCGAGTAAAAACACGTGCGAGAGGATGCATCCCGCAGGCTAGTCGAGTAAAAACACGTGCGAGAGGATGCATCCCGCAGGCTAGTCGAGCAAAAACACGTGCGAGAGGATGCATCCCGCAGGCTAGTCGAGTAAAAACACGTGCGAGAGGATGCATCCCGCAGGCTAGTCGAGCAAAAACACGTGCGAGAGGATGAATACCGCAGGCTAGTCGAATAAAAACACGTGCGAGGTTTTGTGGGATGCGCATGCGCAGGTTTTGTGGGATGCGCATGCGCAGGTTTTTTGGGATGCGCATGGCTAGTCGAGGAAAAACACGTGCGAGAGGATGCATCCCGCAGGCTAGTCGAGTAAAATCACGTGCGAGGTTTTGTGGGATGCGCATGCGCAGGTTTTGTGGGATGCGCATGCGCAGGTTTTTTGGGATGCGCATGGCTAGTCGAGCAAAAACACGTGCGAGAGGATGCATACCGCAGGCTAGTCGAGCAAAAACACGTGCGAGAGGATGCATCCCGCAGGCTAGTCGAGTAAAAACACGTGCGAGAGGATGCATCCCGCAAGCTAGTCGAGCAAAAACACGTGCGAGAGGATGCATCCCGCAGGCTAGTCGAGTAAAAACACGTGCGAGAGGATGCATCCCGCAGGCTAGTCGAGCAAAACCACGTGCGAGAGGATGAATACCGCAGGCTAGTCGAGTAAAAACACGTGCGAGGTTTTGTGGGATGCGCATGCGCAGGTTTTGTGGAATGCGCATGCGCAGGTTTTTTGGGATGCGCATGGCTAGTCGAGGAAAAACACGTGCGAGAGGATGCATCCCGCAGGCTAGTCGAGTAAAAATACGTGCGAGAGGATGCATCCCGCAGGCTAGTTGAGTAAAAACACGTGCGAGGTTTTGTGGGATGCGCTTGCGTAGGTTTTGTGGGATGCGCATGCGCAGGTTTTTTGGGATGCGCATGCGCAAGTTTTTTGGGATGCGCATGGCTAGTCGAGCAAAAACACGTGCGAGAGGATGCATCCCGCAGGCTAGTCGAGTAAAAACACGTCCGAGAGGATGCATCCCGCAGGCTAGTCGAGTAAAATCACGTGCGAGGTTTTGTGGGATGCGCATGCGCAGGTTTTGTGGGATGCGCATGCGCAGGTTTTTTGGGATGCGCATGGCTAGTCGAGCAAAAACACGTGCGAGCGGATGCATACCGCAGGCTAGTCGAGCAAAAACACGTGCGAGAGGATGCATCCCGCAGGCTAGTCGAGTAAAAACACGTGCGAGAGGATGCATCCCGCAGGCTAGTCGAGCAAAAACACGTGTGAGAGGATGCATCCCGCAGGCTAGTCGAGCACAAACACGTGCGAGGTTTTGTGGGATGCGCATGCGCAGGTTTTTTGGGATGCGCATGGCTAGTCGAGCAAAAACACGTGCGAGAAGATGCATCCCGCAGGCTAGTCGAGTAGAAACACGTGCGAGAGGATGCATCCCGCAGGCTAGTCGAGTAAAAACACGTGCGAGGTTTTGTGGGATGCGCATGCGCAGGTTTTTTGGGATGCGCATGGCTAGTCGAGCAAAAACACGTGCGAGAGGATGCATCCCGCAGGCTAGTCGAGCAAAAACACGTGCGAGAGGATGCATACCGCAGGCTAGTCGAGCAAAAACACGTGCGAGAGGATGCATCCCGCAGGCTAGTCGAGTAAAAACACGTGCGAGAGGATGCATCCCGCAGGCTAGTCGAGCAAAAACACGTGTGAGAGGATGCATCCCGCAGGCTAGTCGAGCACAAACACGTGCGAGGTTTTGTGGGATGCGCATGGCTAGTCGAGCAAAAACACGTGCGAGAGGATGCATCCCGCAGGCTAGTCGAGTAGAAACACGTGCGAGAGGATGCATCCCGCAGGCTAGTCGAGTAAAAACACGTGCGAGGTTTTGTGGGATGCGCATGCGTAGGTTTTGTGGGATGCGCATGCGCAGGTTTTTTGGGATGCGCATGGCTAGTCGAGCAAAAACACGTGCGAGAGGATGCATCCCGCAGGCTAGTCGAGTAAAAACACGTGCGAGAGGATGCATCCCGCAGGCTAGTCGAGTAAAATCACGTGCGAGGTTTTGTGGGATGCGCATGCGCAGGTTTTGTGGGATGCGCATGCGCAGGTTTTTTGGGATGCGCATGGCTAGTCGAGCAAAAACACGTGCGAGAGGATGCATACCGCAGGCTAGTCGAGCAAAAACACGTGCGAGAGGATGCATCCCGCAGGCTAGTCGAGTAAAAACACGTGCGAGAGGATGCATCCCGCAAGCTAGTCGAGCAAAAACACGTGCGAGAGGATGCATCCCGCAGGCTAGTCGAGTAAAAACACGTGCGAGAGGATGCATCCCGCAGGCTAGTCGAGCAAAAACACGTGCGAGAGGATGAATACCGCAGGCTAGTCGAGTAAAAACACGTGCGAGGTTTTGTGGGATGCGCATGCGCAGGTTTTGTGGGATGCGCATGCGCAGGTTTTTTGGGATGCGCATGGCTAGTCGAGGAAAAACACGTGCGAGAGGATGCATCCCGCAGGCTAGTCGAGTAAAAATACGTGCGAGAGGATGCATCCCGCAGGCTAGTTGAGTAAAAACACGTGCGAGGTTTTGTGGGATGCGCTTGCGTAGGTTTTGTGGGATGCGCATGCGCAGGTTTTTTGGGATGCGCATGCGCAAGTTTTTTGGGATGCGCATGGCTAGTCGAGCAAAAACACGTGCGAGAGGATGCATCCCGCAGGCTAGTCGAGTAAAAACACGTGCGAGAGGATGCATCCCGCAGGCTAGTCGAGTAAAATCACGTGCGAGGTTTTGTGGGATGCGCATGCGCAGGTTTTGTGGGATGCGCATGCGCAGGTTTTTTGGGATGCGCATGGCTAGTCGAGCAAAAACACGTGCGAGCGGATGCATACCGCAGGCTAGTCGAGCAAAAACACGTGCGAGAGGATGCATCCCGCAGGCTAGTCGAGTAAAAACACGTGCGAGAGAATGCATCCCGCAGGCTAGTCGAGCAAAAACACGTGTGAGAGGATGCATCCCGCAGGCTAGTCGAGCACAAACACGTGCGAGGTTTTGTGGGATGCGCATGCGCAGGTTTTTTGGGATGCGCATGGCTAGTCGAGCAAAAACACGTGCGAGAAGATGCATCCCGCAGGCTAGTCGAGTAGAAACACGTGCGAGAGGATGCATCCCGCAGGCTAGTCGAGTAAAAACACGTGCGAGGTTTTGTGGGATGCGCATGCGCAGGTTTTTTGGGATGCGCATGGCTAGTCGAGCAAAAACACGTGCGAGAGGATGCATCCCGCAGGCTAGTCGAGCAAAAACACGTGCGAGAGGATGCATACCGCAGGCTAGTCGAGCAAAAACACGTGCGAGAGGATGCATCCCGCAGGCTAGTCGAGTAAAAACACGTGCGAGAGGATGCATCCCGCAGGCTAGTCGAGCAAAAACACGTGTGAGAGGATGCATCCCGCAGGCTAGTCGAGCACAAACACGTGCGAGGTTTTGTGGGATGCGCATGCGCAGGTTTTTTGGGATGCGCATGGCTAGTCGAGCAAAAACACGTGCGAGAGGATGCATCCCGCAGGCTAGTCGAGTAGAAACACGTGCGAGAGGATGCATCCCGCAGGCTAGTCGAGTAAAAACACGTGCGAGGTTTTGTGGGATGCGCATGCGTAGGTTTTGTGGGATGCGCATGCGCAGGTTTTTTGGGATGCGCATGCGCAGGTTTTTTGGGATGCGCATGGCTAGTCGAGCAAAAACACGTGCGAGAGGATGCATCCCGCAGGCTAGTCGAGTAAAAACACGTGCGAGAGGATGCATCCCGCAGGCTAGTCGAGTAAAAACACGTGCGAGAGGATGCATCCCGCAGGCTAGTCGAGTAAAAACACGTGCGAGGTTTTGTGGGATGCGCATGCGCAGGTTTTTTGGGATGCGCATGGCTAGTCGAGCAAAAACACGTGCGAGAGGATGCATCCCGCAGGCTAGTCGAGCAAAAACACGTGCGAGAGGATGCATCCCGCAGGCTAGTCGAGTAAAAACACGTGCGAGAGGATGCATCCCGCAGGCTAGTCGAGCAAAAACACGTGTGAGAGGATGCATCCCGCAGGCTAGTCGAGCACAAACACGTGCGAGGTTTTGTGGGATGCGCATGCGCAGGTTTTTTGGGATGCGCATGGCTAGTCGAGCAAAAACACGTGCGAGAGGATGCATCCCGCAGGCTAGTCGAGTAGAAACACGTGCGAGAGGATGCATCCCGCAGGCTAGTCGAGTAAAAACACGTGCGAGGTTTTGTGGGATGCGCATGCGTAGGTTTTGTGGGATGCGCATGCGCAGGTTTTTTGGGATGCGCATGCGCAGGTTTTTTGGGATGCGCATGGCTAGTCGAGCAAAAACACGTGCGAGAGGATGCATCCCGCAGGCTAGTCGAGTAAAAACACGTGCGAGAGGATGCATCCCGCAGGCTAGTCGAGCAAAAACACGTGCGAGAGGATGCATCCCGCAGGCTAGTCGAGTAAAAACACGTGCGAGGTTTTGTGGGATGCGCATGCGCAGGTTTTTTGGGATGCGCATGGCTAGTCGAGCAAAAACACGTGCGAGAGGATGCATCCCGCAGGCTAGTCGAGCAAAAACACGTGCGAGAGGATGCATCCCGCAGGCTAGTCGAGTAAAAACACGTGCGAGAGGATGCATCCCGCAGGCTAGTCGAGCAAAAACACGTGCGAGAGGATGAATACCGCAGGCTAGTCGAGTAAAAACACGTGCGAGGTTTTGTGGGATGCGCATGCGCAGGTTTTGTGGGATGCGCATGCGCAGGTTTTTTGGGATGCGCATGGCTAGTCGAGCAAAAACACGTGCGAGAGGATGCATCCCGCAGGCTAGTCGAGTAAAAACACGTGCGAGAGGATGCATCCCGCAGGCTAGTCGAGTAAAATCACGTGCGAGGTTTTGTGGGATGCGCATGCGCAGGTTTTGTGGGATGCGCATGGGCAGGTTTTTTGGGATGCGCATGGCTAGTCGAGCAAAAACACGTGCGAGAGGATGCATACCGCAGGCTAGTCGAGCAAAAACACGTGCGAGAGGATGCATCCCGCAGGCTAGTCGAGTAAAAACACGTGCGAGAGGATGCATCCCGCAGGCTAGTCGAGCAAAAACACGTGCGAGAGGATGCATCCCGCAGGCTAGTCGAGTAAAAACACGTGCGAGAGGATGCATCCCGCAGGCTAGTTGAGTAAATACACGTGCGAGGTTTTGTGGGATGCGCTTGCGTAGGTTTTGTGGGATGCGCATGCGCAGGTTTTTTGGGATGCGCATGCGCAGGTTTTTTGGGATGCGCATGGCTAGTCGAGCAAAAACACGTGCGAGAGGATGCATCCCGCAGGCTAGTCGAGTAAAAACACGTGCGAGAGGATGCATCCCGCAGGCTAGTCGAGTAAAATCACGTGCGAGGTTTCGTCGGATGCGCATGCGCAGGTTTTGTGGGATGCGCATGCGCAGGTTTTTTGGGATGCGCATGGCTAGTCGAGCAAAAACACGTGCGAGAGGATGCATCCCGCAGGCTAGTCGAGTAAAAACACGTGCGAGAGGATGCATCCCGCAGGCTAGCCGAGTAAAATCACGTGCGAGGTTTTGTGGGATGCGCATGCGTAGGTTTTGTGGGATGCGCATGCGCAGGTTTTTTGGGATGCGCATGCGCAGGTTTTTTGGGATGCGCATGGCTAGTCGAGCAAAAACACGTGCGAGAGGATGCATCCCGCAGGCTAGTCGAGTAAAAACACGTGCGAGAGGATGCATCCCGCAGGCTAGTCGAGTAAAATCACGTGCGAGGTTTTGTGGGATGCGCATGCGCAGGTTTTGTGGGATGCGCATGCGCAGGTTTTTTGGGATGCGCATGGCTAGTCGAGCAAAAACACGTGCGAGAGGATGCATACCGCAGGCTAGTCGAGCAAAAACACGTGCGAGAGGATGCATCCCGCAGGCTAGTCGAGCAAAAACACGTGCGAGAGGATGCATCCCGCAGGCTAGTCGAGTAGAAACACGTGCGAGAGGATGCATCCCGCAGGCTAGTCGAGTAAAAACACGTGCGAGGTTTTGTGGGATGCGCATGCGCAGGTTTTGTGGGATGCGCATGCGCAGGTTTTTTGGGATGCGCATGGCTAGTCGAGCAAAAACACGTGCGAGAGGATGCATCCCGCAGGCTAGTCGAGTAAAAACACGTGCGAGAGGATGCATCCCGCAGGCTAGTCGAGCAAAAACACGTGCGAGAGGATGCATCCCGCAGGCTAGTCGAGTAAAAACACGTGCGAGGTTTTGTGGGATGCGCATGCGCAGGTTTTTTGGGATGCGCATGGCTAGTCGAGCAAAAACACGTGCGAGAGGATGCATCCCGCAGGGTAGTCGAGTAAAAACACGTGCGAGAGGATGCATCCCGCAGGCTAGTCGAGTAAAAACACGTGCGAGAGGATGCATCCCGCAGGCTAGTCGAGCAAAAACACGTGCGAGAGGATGCATCCCGCAGGCTAGTCGAGTAAAAACACGTGCGAGAGGATGCATCCCGCAGGCTAGTCGAGCAAAAACACGTGCGAGAGGATGAATACCGCAGGCTAGTCGAGTAAAAACACGTGCGAGGTTTTGTGGGATGCGCATGCGCAGGTTTTGTGGGATGCGCATGCGCAGGTTTTGTGGGATGCGCATGCGCAGGTTTTTTGGGATGCGCATGGCTAGTCGAGCAAAAACACGTGCGAGAGGATGCATCCCGCAGGCTAGTCGAGTAAAAACACGTGCGAGAGGATGCATCCCGCAGGCTAGTCGAGCAAAAACACGTGCGAGAGGATGCATCCCGCAGGCTAGTCGAGTAAAAACACGTGCGAGGTTTTGTGGGATGCGCATGCGCAGGTTTTTTGGGATGCGCATGGCTAGTCGAGCAAAAACACGTGCGAGAGGATGCATCCCGCAGGCTAGTCGAGTAAAAACACGTGCGAGAGGATGCATCCCGCAGGCTAGTCGAGCAAAAACACGTGCGAGAGGATGCATCCCGCAGGCTAGTCGAGTAAAAACACGTGCGAGGTTTTGTGGGATGCGCATGCGCAGGTTTTTTGGGATGCGCATGGCTAGTCGAGCAAAAACACGTGCGAGAGGATGCATCCCGCAGGGTAGTCGAGTAAAAACACGTGCGAGAGGATGCATCCCGCAGGCTAGTCGAGTAAAAACACGTGCGAGAGGATGCATCCCGCAGGCTAGTCGAGCAAAAACACGTGCGAGAGGATGCATCCCGCAGGCTAGTCGAGTAAAAACACGTGCGAGAGGATGCATCCCGCAGGCTAGTCGAGCAAAAACACGTGCGAGAGGATGAATACCGCAGGCTAGTCGAGTAAAAACACGTGCGAGGTTTTGTGGGATGCGCATGCGCAGGTTTTGTGGGATGCGCATGCGCAGGTTTTGTGGGATGCGCATGCGCAGGTTTTTTGGGATGCGCATGGCTAGTCGAGGAAAAACACGTGCGAGAGGATGCATCCCGCAGGCTAGTCGAGTAAAAATACGTGCGAGAGGATGCATCCCGCAGGCTAGTTGAGTAAAAACACGTGCGAGGTTTTGTGGGATGCGCTTGCGTAGGTTTTGTGGGATGCGCATGCGCAGGTTTTTTGGGATGCGCATGCGCAGGTTTTTTGGGATGCGCATGGCTAGTCGAGCAAAAACACGTGCGAGAGGATGCATCCCGCAGGCTAGTCGAGTAAAAACACGTGCGAGAGGATGCATCCCGCAGGCTAGTCGAGTAAAATCACGTGCGAGGTTTTGTGGGATGCGCATGCGCAGGTTTTGTGGGATGCGCATGCGCAGGTTTTTTGGGATGCGCATGGCTAGTCGAGCAAAAACACGTGCGAGAGGATGCATACCGCAGGCTAGTCGAGCAAAAACACGTGCGAGAGGATGCATCCCGCAGGCTAGTCGAGTAAAAACACGTGCGAGAGGATGCATCCCGCAAGCTAGTCGAGCAAAAACACGTGCGAGAGGATGCATCCCGCAGGCTAGTCGAGTAAAAACACGTGCGAGAGGATGCATCCCGCAGGCTAGTCGAGCAAAAACACGTGCGAGAGGATGAATACCGCAGGCTAGTCGAGTAAAAACACGTGCGAGGTTTTGTGGGATGCGCATGCGCAGGTTTTTTGGGATGCGCATGGCTAGTCGAGGAAAAACACGTGCGAGAGGATGCATCCCGCAGGCTAGTCGAGTAAAAATACGTGCGAGAGGATGCATCCCGCAGGCTAGTTGAGTAAAAACACGTGCGAGGTTTTGTGGGATGCGCTTGCGTAGGTTTTGTGGGATGCGCATGCGCAGGTTTTTTGGGATGCGCATGCGCAAGTTTTTTGGGATGCGCATGGCTAGTCGAGCAAAAACACGTGCGAGAGGATGCATCCCGCAGGCTAGTCGAGTAAAAACACGTGCGAGAGGATGCATCCCGCAGGCTAGTCGAGTAAAAACACGTGCGAGGTTTTGTGGGATGCGCATGCGCAGGTTTTTTGGGATGCGCATGGCTAGTCGAGCAAAAACACGTGCGAGAGGATGCATCCCGCAGGCTAGTCGAGTAAAAACACGTGCGAGAGGATGCATCCCGCAGGCTAGTCGAGCAAAAACACGTGCGAGAGGATGCATCCCGCAGGCTAGTCGAGTAAAAACACGTGCGAGGTTTTGTGGGATGCGCATGCGCAGGTTTTTTGGGATGCGCATGGCTAGTCGAGCAAAAACACGTGCGAGAGGATGCATCCCGCAGGGTAGTCGAGTAAAAACACGTGCGAGAGGATGCATCCCGCAGGCTAGTCGAGTAAAAACACGTGCGAGAGGATGCATCCCGCAGGCTAGTCGAGCAAAAACACGTGCGAGAGGATGCATCCCGCAGGCTAGTCGAGTAAAAACACGTGCGAGAGGATGCATCCCGCAGGCTAGTCGAGCAAAAACACGTGCGAGAGGATGAATACCGCAGGCTAGTCGAGTAAAAACACGTGCGAGGATTTGTGGGATGCGCATGCGCAGGTTTTGTGGGATGCGCATGCGCAGGTTTTGTGGGATGCGCATGCGCAGGTTTTTTGGGATGCGCATGGCTAGTCGAGGAAAAACACGTGCGAGAGGATGCATCCCGCAGGCTAGTCGAGTAAAAATACGTGCGAGAGGATGCATCCCGCAGGCTAGTTGAGTAAAAACACGTGCGAGGTTTTGTGGGATGCGCTTGCGTAGGTTTTGTGGGATGCGCATGCGCAGTTTTTTTGGGATGCGCATGGCTAGTCGAGCAAAAACACGTGCAAGAGGATGCATCCCGCAGGCTAGTCGAGTAAAAACACGTGCGAGAGGATGAATACCGCAGGCTAGTCGAGTAAAAACACGTGCGAGGATTTGTGGGATGCGCATGCGCAGGTTTTGTGGGATGCGCATGCGCAGGTTTTGTGGGATGCGCATGCGCAGGTTTTTTGGGATGCGCATGGCTAGTCGAGGAAAAACACGTGCGAGAGGATGCATCCCGCAGGCTAGTCGAGTAAAAATACGTGCGAGAGGATGCATCCCGCAGGCTAGTTGAGTAAAAACACGTGCGAGGTTTTGTGGGATGCGCTTGCGTAGGTTTTGTGGGATGCGCATGCGCAGGTTTTTTGGGATGCGCATGGCTAGTCGAGCAAAAACACGTGCGAGAGGATGCATCCCGCAGGCTAGTCGAGTAAAAACACGTGCGAGAGGATGCATCCCGCAGGCTAGTCGAGTAAAATCACGTGCGAGGTTTTGTGGGATGCGCATGCGCAGGTTTTTTGGGATGCGCATGGCTAGTCGAGCAAAAACACGTGCGAGAGGATGCATACCGCAGGCTAGTCGAGCAAAAACACGTGCGAGAGGATGCATCCCGCAGGCTAGTCGAGTAAAAACACGTGCGAGAGGATGCATCCCGCAAGCTAGTCGAGCAAAAACACGTGCGAGAGGATGCATCCCGCAGGCTAGTCGAGTAAAAACACGTGCGAGAGGATGCATCCCGCAGGCTAGTCGAGCAAAAACACGTGCGAGAGGATGAATACCGCAGGCTAGTCGAGTAAAAACACGTGCGAGGTTTTGTGGGATGCGCATGCGCAGGTTTTGTGGGATGCGCATGCGCAGGTTTTTTGGGATGCGCATGGCTAGTCGAGGAAAAACACGTGCGAGAGGATGCATCCCGCAGGCTAGTCGAGTAAAAATACGTGCGAGAGGATGCATCCCGCAGGCTAGTTGAGTAAAAACACGTGCGAGGTTTTGTGGGATGCGCTTGCGTAGGTTTTGTGGGATGCGCATGCGCAGGTTTTTTGGGATGCGCATGCGCAAGTTTTTTGGGATGCGCATGGCTAGTCGAGCAAAAACACGTGCGAGAGGATGCATCCCGCAGGCTAGTCGAGTAAAAACACGTGCGAGAGGATGCATCCCGCAGGCTAGTCGAGTAAAATCACGTGCGAGGTTTTGTGGGATGCGCATGCGCAGGTTTTGTGGGATGCGCATGCGCAGGTTTTTTGGGATGCGCATGGCTAGTCGAGCAAAAACACGTGCGAGAGGATGCATACCGCAGGCTAGTCGAGCAAAAACACGTGCGAGAGGATGCATCCCGCAGGCTAGTCGAGTAAAAACACGTGCGAGAGGATGCATCCCGCAGGCTAGTCGAGCAAAAACACGTGTGAGAGGATGCATCCCGCAGGCTAGTCGAGCACAAACACGTGCGAGGTTTTGTGGGATGCGCATGCGCAGGTTTTTTGGGATGCGCATGGCTAGTCGAGCAAAAACACGTGCGAGAAGATGCATCCCGCAGGCTAGTCGAGTAGAAACACGTGCGAGAGGATGCATCCCGCAGGCTAGTCGAGTAAAAACACGTGCGAGGTTTTGTGGGATGCGCATGCGCAGGTTTTTTGGGATGCGCATGGCTAGTCGAGCAAAAACACGTGCGAGAGGATGCATCCCGCAGGCTAGTCGAGCAAAAACACGTGCGAGAGGATGCATCCCGCAGGCTAGTCGAGTAAAAACACGTGCGAGAGGATACATCCCGCAGGCTAGTCGAGCAAAAACACGTGTGAGAGGATGCATCCCGCAGGCTAGTCGAGCACAAACACGTGCGAGGTTTTGTGGGATGCGCATGCGCAGGTTTTTTGGGATGCGCATGGCTAGTCGAGCAAAAACACGTGCGAGAGGATGCATCCCGCAGGCTAGTCGAGTAGAAACACGTGCGAGAGGATGCATCCCGCAGGCTAGTCGAGTAAAAACACGTGCGAGGTTTTGTGGGATGCGCATGCGCAGGTTTTGTGGGATGCGCATGCGCAGGTTTTTTGGGATGCGCATGGCTAGTCGAGCAAAAACACGTGCGAGAGGATGCATCCCGCAGGCTAGTCGAGTAAAAACACGTGCGAGAGGATGCGTCCCGCAGGCTAGTCGAGTAAAAACACGTGCGAGGTTTTGTGGGATGCGCTTGCGTAGGTTTTGTGGGATGCGCATGCGCAGATTTTTTGGGATGCGCATGGCTAGTCGAGCAAAAACACGTGCGAGAGGATGCATCCCGCAGGCTAGTCGAGTAAAAACACGTGCGAGAGGATGCATCCCGCAGGCTAGTCGAGTAAAAACACGTGCGAGGTTTTGTGGGATGCGCATGCGCAGGTTTTTTGGGATGCGCATGCGCAGGTTTTTTGGGATGCGCATGGCTAGTCGAGCAAAAACACGTGCGAGAGGATGCATCCCGCAGGCTAGTCGAGTAAAAACACGTGCGAGGTTTTGTGGGATGCGCATGCGCAGGTTTTTTGGGATGCGCATGGCTAGTCGAGCAAAAACACGTGCGAGAGGATGCATCCCGCAGGGTAGTCGAGTAAAAACACGTACGAGAGGATGCATCCCGCAGGCTAGTCGAGTAAAAACACGTGCGAGAGGATGCATCCCGCAGGCTAGTCGAGCAAAAACACGTGCGAGAGGATGCATCCCGCAGGCTAGTCGAGTAAAAACACGTGCGAGAGGATGCATCCCGCAGGCTAGTCGAGCAAAAACACGTGCGAGAGGATGAATACCGCAGGCTAGTCGAGTAAAAACACGTGCGAGGTTTTGTGGGATGCGCATGCGCAGGTTTTGTGGGATGCGCATGCGCAGGTTTTGTGGGATGCGCATGCGCAGGTTTTTTGGGATGCGCATGGCTAGTCGAGGAAAAACACGTGCGAGAGGATGCATCCCGCAGGCTAGTCGAGTAAAAATACGTGCGAGAGGATGCATCCCGCAGGCTAGTTGAGTAAAAACACGTGCGAGGTTTTGTGGGATGCGCTTGCGTAGGTTTTGTGGGATGCGCATGCGCAGGTTTTTTGGGATGCGCATGCGCTAGTTTTTTGGGATGCGCATGGCTAGTCGAGCAAAAACACGTGCGAGAGGATGCATCCCGCAGGCTAGTCGAGTAAAAACACGTGCGAGAGGATGCATCCCGCAGGCTAGTCGAGTAAAATCACGTGCGAGGTTTTGTGGGATGCGCGTGCGCAGGTTTTGTGGGATGCGCATGCGCAGGTTTTTTGGGATGCGCATGGCTAGTCGAGCAAAAACACGTGCGAGAGGATGCATACCGCAGGCTAGTCGAGCAAAAACACGTGCGAGAGGATGCATCCCGCAGGCTAGTCGAGTAAAAACACGTGCGAGAGGATGCATCCCGCAGGCTAGTCGAGCAAAAACACGTGTGAGAGGATGCATCCCGCAGGCTAGTCGAGCACAAACACGTGCGAGGTTTTGTGGGATGCGCATGCGCAGGTTTTTTGGGATGCGCATGGCTAGTCGAGCAAAAACACGTGCGAGAGGATGCATCCCGCAGGCTTGTCGAGTAGAAACACGTGCGAGAGGATGCATCCCGCAGGCTAGTCGAGTAAAAACACGTGCGAGGTTTTGTGGGATGCGCATGCGCAGGTTTTTTGGGATGCGCATGGCTAGTCGAGCAAAAACACGTGCGAGAGGATGCATCCCGCAGGCTAGTCGAGCAAAAACACGTGCGAGAGGATGCATCCCGCAGGCTAGTCGAGTAAAAACACGTGCGAGAGGATACATCCCGCAGGCTAGTCGAGCAAAAACACGTGTGAGAGGATGCATCCCGCAGGCTAGTCGAGCACAAACACGTGCGAGGTTTTGTGGTATGCGCATGCGCAGGTTTTTTGGGATGCGCATGGCTAGTCGAGCAAAAACACGTGCGAGAGGATGCATCCCGCAGGCTAGTCGAGTAGAAACACGTGCGAGAGGATGCATCCCGCAGGATAGTCGAGTAAAAACACGTGCGAGGTTTTGTGGGATGCGCATGGCTAGTCGAGCAAAAACACGTGCGAGAGGATGCATCCCGCAGGCTAGTCGAGTAAAAACACGTGCGAGAGGGTGCGTCCCGCAGGCTAGTCGAGCAAAAACACGTGCGAGAGGATGCATCCCGCAGGCTAGCCGAGTAAAAACACGTGCGAGAGGATGCATCCCGCAGGCTAGTCGAGCAAAAACACGTGCGAGAGGATGAATCCCGCAGGCTAGTCGAGTAAAAACACGTGCGAGGTTTTGTGGGATGCGCATGCGCAGGTTTTGTGGGATGCGCATGCGCAGGTTTTTTGGGATGCGCATGCGCAGGTTTTTTGGGATGCGCATGGCTAGTCGAGGAAAAACACGTGCGAGAGGATGCATCCCGCAGGCTAGTCGAGTAAAAATACGTGCGAGAGGATGCATCCCGCAGGCTAGTTGAGTAAAAACACGTGCGAGGTTTTGTGGGATGCGCATGCGTAGGTTTTGTGGGATGCGCATGCGCAGGTTTTTTGGGATGCGCATGCGCAGGTTTTTTGGGATGCGCATGGCTAGTCGAGCAAAAACACGTGCGAGGTTTTGTGGGATGCGCATGCGCAGGTTTTGTGGGATGCGCATGCGCAGGTTTTTTGGGATGCGCATGGCTAGTCGAGGAAAAACACGTGCGAGAGGATGCATCCCGCAGGCTAGTCGAGTAAAAACACGTGCGAGAGGATGCATCCCGCAGGCTAGTCGAGCAAAAACACGTGCGAGAGGATGCATCCCGCAGGCTAGTCGAGTAACAACACGTGCGAGAGGATGCATCCCGCAGGCTAGTCGAGTAAAAACACGTGCGAGGTTTTGTGGGATGCGCATGCGCAGGTTTTTTGGGATGCGCATGGCTAGTCGAGCAAAAACACGTGCGAGAGGATGCATCCCGCAGGGTAGTCGAGTAAAAACACGTGCGAGAGGATGCATCCCGCAGGCTAGCCGAGTAAAAACACGTGCGAGAGGATGCATCCCGCAGGCTAGTCGAGCAAAAACACGTGCGAGAGGATGAATCCCGCAGGCTAGTCGAGTAAAAACACGTGCGAGGTTTTGTGGGATGCGCATGCGCAGGTTTTGTGGGATGCGCATGCGCAGGTTTTTTGGGATGCGCATGCGCAGGTTTTTTGGGATGCGCATGGCTAGTCGAGGAAAAACACGTGCGAGAGGATGCATCCCGCAGGCTAGTCGAGTAAAAATACGTGCGAGAGGATGCATCCCGCAGGCTAGTTGAGTAAAAACACGTGCGAGGTTTTGTGGGATGCGCATGCGTAGGTTTTGTGGGATGCGCATGCGCAGGTTTTTTGGGATGCGCATGCGCAGGTTTTTTGGGATGCGCATGGCTAGTCGAGCAAAAACACGTGCGAGGTTTTGTGGGATGCGCATGCGCAGGTTTTGTGGGATGCGCATGCGCAGGTTTTTTGGGATGCGCATGGCTAGTCGAGGAAAAACACGTGCGAGAGGATGCATCCCGCAGGCTAGTCGAGTAAAAATACGTGCGAGAGGATGCATCCCGCAGGCTAGTCGAGCAAAAACACGTGCGAGAGGATGCATCCCGCAGGCTAGTCGAGTAACAACACGTGCGAGAGGATGCATCCCGCAGGCTAGTCGAGTAAAAACACGTGCGAGGTTTTGTGGGATGCGCATGCGCAGGTTTTTTGGGATGCGCATGGCTAGTCGAGCAAAAACACGTGCGAGAGGATGCATCCCGCAGGGTAGTCGAGTAAAAACACGTGCGAGAGGATGCATCCCGCAGGCTAGTCGAGTAAAAACACGTGCGAGAGGATGCATCCCGCAGGCTAGTCGAGCAAAAACACGTGCGAGAGGATGCATCCCGCAGGCTAGTCGAGTAAAAACACGTGCGAGAGGATGCATCCCGCAGGCTAGTCGAGTAAAAACACGTGCGAGGTTTTGTGGGATGCGCATGCGCAGGTTTTGTGGGATGCGCATGCGCAGGTTTAGTGGGATGCGCATGCGCAGGTTTTTTGGGATGCGCATGGCTAGTCGAGCAAAAACATGTGCGAGAGGATGCATCCCGCAGGCTAGTCGAGTAAAAACACGTGCGAGAGGATGCATCCCGCAGGCTAGTCGAGCAAAAACACGTGTGAGAGGATGCATCCCGCAGGCTAGTCGAGCACAAACACGTGCGAGGTTTTGTGGGATGCGCATGCGCAGGTTTTTTGGGATGCGCATGGCTAGTCGAGCAAAAACACGTGCGAGAGGATGCATCCCGCAGGCTAGTCGAGTAGAAACACGTGCGAGAGGATGCATCCCGCAGGCTAGTCGAGTAAAAACACGTGCGAGGTTTTGTGGGATGCGCATGCGTAGGTTTTGTGGGATGCGCATGCGCAGGTTTTTTGGGATGCGCATGGCTAGTCGAGCAAAAACACGTGCGAGAGGATGCATCCCGCAGGCTAGTCGAGTAAAAACACGTGCGAGAGGATGCATCCCGCAGGCTAGTCGAGCAAAAACACGTGCGAGAGGATGCATCCCGCAGGCTAGTCGAGTAAAAACACGTGCGAGGTTTTGTGGGATGCGCATGCGCAGGTTTTTTGGGATGCGCATGGCTAGTCGAGCAAAAACACGTGCGAGAGGATGCATCCCGCAGGCTAGTCGAGCAAAAACACGTGCGAGAGGATGCATCCCGCAGGCTAGTCGAGTAAAAACACGTGCGAGAGGATGCATCCCGCAGGCTAGTCGAGCAAAAACACGTGCGAGAGGATGAATACCGCAGGCTAGTCGAGTAAAAACACGTGCGAGGTTTTGTGGGATGCGCATGCGCAGGTTTTGTGGGATGCGCATGCGCAGGTTTTTTGGGATGCGCATGGCTAGTCGAGCAAAAACACGTGCGAGAGGATGCATCCCGCAGGCTAGTCGAGTAAAAACACGTGCGAGAGGATGCATCCCGCAGGCTAGTCGAGTAAAATCACGTGCGAGGTTTTGTGGGATGCGCATGCGCAGGTTTTGTGGGATGCGCATGGGCAGGTTTTTTGGGATGCGCATGGCTAGTCGAGCAAAAACACGTGCGAGAGGATGCATACCGCAGGCTAGTCGAGCAAAAACACGTGCGAGAGGATGCATCCCGCAGGCTAGTCGAGTAAAAACACGTGCGAGAGGATGCATCCCGCAGGCTAGTCGAGCAAAAACACGTGCGAGAGGATGCATCCCGCAGGCTAGTCGAGTAAAAACACGTGCGAGAGGATGCATCCCGCAGGCTAGTTGAGTAAAAACACGTGCGAGGTTTTGTGGGATGCGCTTGCGTAGGTTTTGTGGGATGCGCATGCGCAGGTTTTTTGGGATGCGCATGCGCAGGTTTTTTGGGATGCGCATGGCTAGTCGAGCAAAAACACGTGCGAGAGGATGCATCCCGCAGGCTACTCGAGTAAAAACACGTGCGAGAGGATGCATCCCGCAGGCTAGTCGAGTAAAATCACGTGCGAGGTTTTGTGGGATGCGCTTGCGTAGGTTTTGTGGGATGCGCATGCGCAGTTTTTTTGGGATGCGCATGGCTAGTCGAGCAAAAACACGTGCGAGAGGATGCATCCCGCAGGCTAGTCGAGTAAAAACACGTGCGAGAGGATGAATACCGCAGGCTAGTCGAGTAAAAACACGTGCGAGGATTTGTGGGATGCGCATGCGCAGGTTTTGTGGGATGCGCATGCGCAGGTTTTGTGGGATGCGCATGCGCAGGTTTTTTGGGATGCGCATGGCTAGTCGAGGAAAAACACGTGCGAGAGGATGCATCCCGCAGGCTAGTCGAGTAAAAATACGTGCGAGAGGATGCATCCCGCAGGCTAGTTGAGTAAAAACACGTGCGAGGTTTTGTGGGATGCGCTTGCGTAGGTTTTGTGGGATGCGCATGCGCAGGTTTTTTGGGATGCGCATGGCTAGTCGAGCAAAAACACGTGCGAGAGGATGCATCCCGCAGGCTAGTCGAGTAAAAACACGTGCGAGAGGATGCATCCCGCAGGCTAGTCGAGTAAAATCACGTGCGAGGTTTTGTGGGATGCGCATGCGCAGGTTTTGTGGGATGCGCATGCGCAGGTTTTTTGGGATGCGCATGGCTAGTCGAGCAAAAACACGTGCGAGAGGATGCATACCGCAGGCTAGTCGAGCAAAAACACGTGCGAGAGGATGCATCCCGCAGGCTAGTCGAGTAAAAACACGTGCGAGAGGATGCATCCCGCAAGCTAGTCGAGCAAAAACACGTGCGAGAGGATGCATCCCGCAGGCTAGTCGAGTAAAAACACGTGCGAGAGGATGCATCCCGCAGGCTAGTCGAGCAAAAACACGTGCGAGAGGATGAATACCGCAGGCTAGTCGAGTAAAAACACGTGCGAGGTTTTGTGGGATGCGCATGCGCAGGTTTTGTGGGATGCGCATGCGCAGGTTTTTTGGGATGCGCATGGCTAGTCGAGGAAAAACACGTGCGAGAGGATGCATCCCGCAGGCTAGTCGAGTAAAAATACGTGCGAGAGGATGCATCCCGCAGGCTAGTTGAGTAAAAACACGTGCGAGGTTTTGTGGGATGCGCTTGCGTAGGTTTTGTGGGATGCGCATGCGCAGGTTTTTTGGGATGCGCATGCGCAAGTTTTTTGGGATGCGCATGGCTAGTCGAGCAAAAACACGTGCGAGAGGATGCATCCCGCAGGCTAGACGAGTAAAAACACGTGCGAGAGGATGCATCCCGCAGGCTAGTCGAGTAAAATCACGTGCGAGGTTTTGTGGGATGCGCATGCGCAGGTTTTGTGGGATGCGCATGCGCAGGTTTTTTGGGATGCGCATGGCTAGTCGAGCAAAAACACGTGCGAGAGGATGCATACCGCAGGCTAGTCGAGCAAAAACACGTGCGAGAGGATGCATCCCGCAGGCTAGTCGAGTAAAAACACTTGCGAGAGGATGCATCCCGCAGGCTAGTCGAGCAAAAACACGTGTGAGAGGATGCATCCCGCAGGCTAGTCGAGCACAAACACGTGCGAGGTTTTGTGGGATGCGCATGCGCAGGTTTTTTGGGATGCGCATGGCTAGTCGAGCAAAAACACGTGCGAGAAGATGCATCCCGCAGGCTAGTCGAGTAGAAACACGTGCGAGAGGATGCATCCCGCAGGCTAGTCGAGTAAAAACACGTGCGAGGTTTTGTGGGATGCGCATGCGCAGGTTTTTTGGGATGCGCATGGCTAGTCGAGCAAAAACACGTGCGAGAGGATGCATCCCGCAGGCTAGTCGAGCAAAAACACGTGCGAGAGGATGCATCCCGCAGGCTAGTCGAGTAAAAACACGTGCGAGAGGATACATCCCGCAGGCTAGTCGAGCAAAAACACGTGTGAGAGGATGCATCCCGCAGGCTAGTCGAGCACAAACACGTGCGAGGTTTTGTGGGATGCGCATGCGCAGGTTTTTTGGGATGCGCATGGCTAGTCGAGCAAAAACACGTGCGAGAGGATGCATCCCGCAGGCTAGTCGAGTAGAAACACGTGCGAGAGGATGCATCCCGCAGGCTAGTCGAGTAAAAACACGTGCGAGGTTTTGTGGGATGCGCATGCGCAGGTTTTGTGGGATGCGCATGCGCAGGTTTTTTGGGATGCGCATGGCTAGTCGAGCAAAAACACGTGCGAGAGGATGCATCCCGCAGGCTAGTCGAGTAAAAACACGTGCGAGAGGATGCGTCCCGCAGGCTAGTCGAGTAAAAACACGTGCGAGGTTTTGTGGGATGCGCGTGCGTAGGTTTTGTGGGATGCGCATGCGCAGATTTTTTGGGATGCGCATGGCTAGTCGAGCAAAAACACGTGCGAGAGGATGCATCCCGCAGGCTAGTCGAGTAAAAACACGTGCGAGAGGATGCATCCCGCAGGCTAGTCGAGTAAAAACACGTGCGAGGTTTTGTGGGATGCGCATGCGCAGGTTTTTTGGGATGCGCATGCGCAGGTTTTTTGGGATGCGCATGGCTAGTCGAGCAAAAACACGTGCGAGAGGATGCATCCCGCAGGCTAGTCGAGTAAAAACACGTGCGAGGTTTTGTGGGATGCGCATGCGCAGGTTTTTTGGGATGCGCATGGCTAGTCGAGCAAAAACACGTGCGAGAGGATGCATCCCGCAGGGTAGTCGAGTAAAAACACGTGCGAGAGGATGCATCCCGCAGGCTAGTCGAGTAAAAACACGTGCGAGAGGATGCATCCCGCAGGCTAGTCGAGCAAAAACACGTGCGAGAGGATGCATCCCGCAGGCTAGTCGAGTAAAAACACGTGCGAGAGGATGCATCCCGCAGGCTAGTCGAGCAAAAACACGTGCGAGATAATGAATACCGCAGGCTAGTCGAGTAAAAACACGTGCGAGGTTTTGTGGGATGCGCATGCGCAGGTTTTGTGGGATGCGCATGCGCAGGTTTTGTGGGATGCGCATGCGCAGGTTTTTTGGGATGCGCATGGCTAGTCGAGGAAAAACACGTGCGAGAGGATGCATCCCGCAGGCTAGTCGAGTAAAAATACGTGCGAGAGGATGCATCCCGCAGGCTAGTTGAGTAAAAACACGTGCGAGGTTTTGTGGGATGCGCTTGCGTAGGTTTTGTGGGATGCGCATGCGCAGGTTTTTTGGGATGCGCATGCGCTAGTTTTTTGGGATGCGCATGGCTAGTCGAGCAAAAACACGTGCGAGAGGATGCATCCCGCAGGCTAGTCGAGTAAAAACACGTGCGAGAGGATGCATCCCGCAGGCTAGTCGAGTAAAATCACGTGCGAGGTTTTGTGGGATGCGCGTGCGCAGGTTTTGTGGGATGCGCATGCGCAGGTTTTTTGGGATGCGCATGGCTAGTCGAGCAAAAACACGTGCGAGAGGATGCATACCGCAGGCTAGTCGAGCAAAAACACGTGCGAGAGGATGCATCCCGCAGGCTAGTCGAGTAAAAACACGTGCGAGAGGATGCATCCCGCAGGCTAGTCGAGCAAAAACACGTGTGAGAGGATGCATCCCGCAGGCTAGTCGAGCACAAACACGTGCGAGGTTTTGTGGGATGCGCATGCGCAGGTTTTTTGGGATGCGCATGGCTAGTCGAGCAAAAACACGTGCGAGAGGATGCATCCCGCAGGCTTGTCGAGTAGAAACACGTGCGAGAGGATGCATCCCGCAGGCTAGTCGAGTAAAAACACGTGCGAGGTTTTGTGGGATGCGCATGCGCAGGTTTTTTGGGATGCGCATGGCTAGTCGAGCAAAAACACGTGCGAGAGGATGCATCCCGCAGGCTAGTCGAGCAAAAACACGTGCGAGAGGATGCATCCCGCAGGCTAGTCGAGTAAAAACACGTGCGAGAGGATACATCCCGCAGGCTAGTCGAGCAAAAACACGTGTGAGAGGATGCATCCCGCAGGCTAGTCGAGCACAAACACGTGCGAGGTTTTGTGGTATGCGCATGCGCAGGTTTTTTGGGATGCGCATGGCTAGTCGAGCAAAAACACGTGCGAGAGGATGCATCCCGCAGGCTAGTCGAGTAGAAACACGTGCGAGAGGATGCATCCCGCAGGATAGTCGAGTAAAAACACGTGCGAGGTTTTGTGGGATGCGCATGGCTAGTCGAGCAAAAACACGTGCGAGAGGATGCATCCCGCAGGCTAGTCGAGTAAAAACACGTGCGAGAGGGTGCGTCCCGCAGGCTAGTCGAGCAAAAACACGTGCGAGAGGATGCATCCCGCAGGCTAGCCGAGTAAAAACACGTGCGAGAGGATGCATCCCGCAGGCTAGTCGAGCAAAAACACGTGCGAGAGGATGAATCCCGCAGGCTAGTCGAGTAAAAACACGCGCGAGGTTTTGTGGGATGCGCATGCGCAGGTTTTGTGGGATGCGCATGCGCAGGTTTTTTGGGATGCGCATGCGCAGGTTTTTTGGGATGCGCATGGCTAGTCGAGGAAAAACACGTGCGAGAGGATGCATCCCGCAGGCTAGTCGAGTAAAAATACGTGCGAGAGGATGCATCCCGCAGGCTAGTTGAGTAAAAACACGTGCGAGGTTTTGTGGGATGCGCATGCGTAGGTTTTGTGGGATGCGCATGCGCAGGTTTTTTGGGATGCGCATGCGCAGGTTTTTTGGGATGCGCATGGCTAGTCGAGCAAAAACACGTGCGAGGTTTTGTGGGATGCGCATGCGCAGGTTTTGTGGGATGCGCATGCGCAGGTTTTTTGGGATGCGCATGGCTAGTCGAGGAAAAACACGTGCGAGAGGATGCATCCCGCAGGCTAGTCGAGTAAAAATACGTGCGAGAGGATGCATCCCGCAGGCTAGTCGAGCAAAAACACGTGCGAGAGGATGCATCCCGCAGGCTAGTCGAGTAACAACACGTGCGAGAGGATGCATCCCGCAGGCTAGTCGAGTAAAAACACGTGCGAGGTTTTGTGGGATGCGCATGCGCAGGTTTTTTGGGATGCGCATGGCTAGTCGAGCAAAAACACGTGCGAGAGGATGCATCCCGCAGGGTAGTCGAGTAAAAACACGTGCGAGAGGATGCATCCCGCAGGCTAGTAGAGTAAAAACACGTGCGAGAGGATGCATCCCGCAGGCTAGTCGAGCAAAAACACGTGCGAGAGGATGCATCCCGCAGGCTAGTCGAGTAAAAACACGTGCGAGAGGATGCATCCCGCAGGCTAGTCGAGTAAAAACACGTGCGAGGTTTTGTGGGATGCGCATGCGCAGGTTTTGTGGGATGCGCATGCGCAGGTTTAGTGGGATGCGCATGCGCAGGTTTTTTGGGATGCGCATGGCTAGTCGAGCAAAAACATGTGCGAGAGGATGCATCCCGCAGGCTAGTCGAGTAAAAACATGTGCGAGAGGATGCATCCCGCAGGCTAGTCGAGCAAAAACACGTGTGAGAGGATGCATCCCGCAGGCTAGTCGAGCACAAACACGTGCGAGGTTTTGTGGGATGCGCATGCGCAGGTTTTTTGGGATGCGCATGGCTAGTCGAGCAAAAACACGTGCGAGAGGATGCATCCCGCAGGCTAGTCGAGTAGAAACACGTGCGAGAGGATGCATCCCGCAGGCTAGTCGAGTAAAAACACGTGCGAGGTTTTGTGGGATGCGCATGCGTAGGTTTTGTGGGATGCGCATGCGCAGGTTTTTTGGGATGCGCATGCGCAGGTTTTTTGGGATGCGCATGGCTAGTCGAGCAAAAACACGTGCGAGAGGATGCATCCCGCAGGCTAGTCGAGTAAAAACACGTGCGAGAGGATGCATCCCGCAGGCTAGTCGAGCAAAAACACGTGCGAGAGGATGCATCCCGCAGGCTAGTCGAGTAAAAACACGTGCGAGGTTTTGTGGGATGCGCATGCGCAGGTTTTTTGGGATGCGCATGGCTAGTCGAGCAAAAACACGTGCGAGAGGATGCATCCCGCAGGCTAGTCGAGCAAAAACACGTGCGAGAGGATGCATCCCGCAGGCTAGTCGAGTAAAAACACGTGCGAGAGGATGCATCCCGCAGGCTAGTCGAGCAAAAACACGTGCGAGAGGATGAATACCGCAGGCTAGTCGAGTAAAAACACGTGCGAGGTTTTGTGGGATGCGCATGCGCAGGTTTTGTGGGATGCGCATGCGCAGGTTTTGTGGGATGCGCATGCGCAGGTTTTTTGGGATGCGCATGGCTAGTCGAGCAAAAACACGTGCGAGAGGATGCATCCCGCAGGCTAGTCGAGTAAAAACACGTGCGAGAGGATGCATCCCGCAGGCTAGTCGAGTAAAATCACGTGCGAGGTTTTGTGGGATGCGCATGCGCAGGTTTTGTGGGATGCGCATGGGCAGGTTTTTTGGGATGCGCATGGCTAGTCGAGCAAAAACACGTGCGAGAGGATGCATACCGCAGGCTAGTCGAGCAAAAACACGTGCGAGAGGATGCATCCCGCAGGCTAGTCGAGTAAAAACACGTGCGAGAGGATGCATCCCGCAGGCTAGTCGAGCAAAAACACGTGCGAGAGGATGCATCCCGCAGGCTAGTCGAGTAAAAACACGTGCGAGAGGATGCATCCCGCAGGCTAGTTGAGTAAAAACACGTGCGAGGTTTTGTGGGATGCGCTTGCGTAGGTTTTGTGGGATGCGCATGCGCAGGTTTTTTGGGATGCGCATGCGCAGGTTTTTTGGGATGCGCATGGCTAGTCGAGCAAAAACACGTGCGAGAGGATGCATCCCGCAGGCTACTCGAGTAAAAACACGTGCGAGAGGATGCATCCCGCAGGCTAGTCGAGTAAAATCACGTGCGAGGTTTCGTGGGATGCGCATGCGCAGGTTTTGTGGGATGCGCATGCGCAGGTTTTTTGGGATGCGCATGGCTAGTCGAGCAAAAACACGTGCGAGAGGATGCATCCCGCAGGCTAGTCGAGTAAAAACACGTGCGAGAGGATGCATCCCGCAGGCTAGCCGAGTAAAATCACGTGCGAGGTTTTGTGGGATGCGCATGCGTAGGTTTTGTGGGATGCGCATGCGCAGGTTTTTTGGGATGCGCATGCGCAGGTTTTTTGGGATGCGCATGGCTAGTCGAGCAAAAACACGTGCGAGAGGATGCATCCCGCAGGCTAGTCGAGTAAAAACACGTGCGAGAGGATGCATCCCGCAGGCTAGTCGAGTAAAATCACGTGCGAGGTTTTGTGGGATGCGCATGCGCAGGTTTTGTGGGATGCGCATGCGCAGGTTTTTTGGGATGCGCATGGCTAGTCGAGCAAAAACACGTGCGAGAGGATGCATACCGCAGGCTAGTCGAGCAAAAACACGTGCGAGAGGATGCATCCCGCAGGCTAGTCGAGCAAAAACACGTGCGAGAGGATGCATCCCGCAGGCTAGTCGAGTAGAAACACGTGCGAGAGGATGCATCCCGCAGGTTAGTCGAGTAAAAACACGTGCGAGGTTTTGTGGGATGCGCATGCGCAGGTTTTGTGGGATGCGCATGCGCAGGTTTTTTGGGATGCGCATGGCTAGTCGAGCAAAAACACGTGCGAGAGGATGCATCCCGCAGGCTAGTCGAGTAAAAACACGTGCGAGAGGATGCATCCCGCAGGCTAGTCGAGCAAAAACACGTGCGAGAGGATGCATCCCGCAGGCTAGTCGAGTAAAAACACGTGCGAGGTTTTGTGGGATGCGCATGCGCAGGTTTTTTGGGATGCGCATGGCTAGTCGAGCAAAAACACGTGCGAGAGGATGCATCCCGCAGGGTAGTCGAGTAAAAACACGTGCGAGAGGATGCATCCCGCAGGCTAGTCGAGTAAAAACACGTGCGAGAGGATGCATCCCGCAGGCTAGTCGAGCAAAAACACGTGCGAGAGGATGCATCCCGCAGGCTAGTCGAGTAAAAACACGTGCGAGAGGATGCATCCCGCAGGCTAGTCGAGCAAAAACACGTGCGAGAGGATGAATACCGCAGGCTAGTCGAGTAAAAACACGTGCGAGGTTTTGTGGGATGCGCATGCGCAGGTTTTGTGGGATGCGCATGCGCAGGTTTTGTGGGATGCGCATGCGCAGGTTTTTTGGGATGCGCATGGCTAGTCGAGCAAAAACACGTGCGAGAGGATGCATCCCGCAGGCTAGTCGAGTAAAAACACGTGCGAGAGGATGCATCCCGCAGGCTAGTCGAGCAAAAACACGTGCGAGAGGATGCATCCCGCAGGCTAGTCGAGTAAAAACACGTGCGAGGTTTTGTGGGATGCGCATGCGCAGGTTTTTTGGGATGCGCATGGCTAGTCGAGCAAAAACACGTGCGAGAGGATGCATCCCGCAGGCTAGTCGAGTAAAAACACGTGCGAGAGGATGCATCCCGCAGGCTAGTCGAGCAAAAACACGTGCGAGAGGATGCATCCCGCAGGCTAGTCGAGTAAAAACACGTGCGAGGTTTTGTGGGATGCGCATGCGCAGGTTTTTTGGGATGCGCATGGCTAGTCGAGCAAAAACACGTGCGAGAGGATGCATCCCGCAGGGTAGTCGAGTAAAAACACGTGCGAGAGGATGCATCCCGCAGGCTAGTCGAGTAAAAACACGTGCGAGAGGATGCATCCCGCAGGCTAGTCGAGCAAAAACACGTGCGAGAGGATGCATCCCGCAGGCTAGTCGAGTAAAAACACGTGCGAGAGGATGCATACCGCAGGCTAGTCGAGCAAAAACACGTGCGAGAGGATGAATACCGCAGGCTAGTCGAGTAAAAACACGTGCGAGGTTTTGTGGGATGCGCATGCGCAGGTTTTGTGGGATGCGCATGCGCAGGTTTTTTGGGATGCGCATGGCTACTCGAGGAAAAACACGTGCGAGAGGATGCATCCCGCAGGCTAGTCGAGTAAAAATACGTGCGAGAGGATGCATCCCGCAGGCTAGTTGAGTAAAAACACGTGCGAGGTTTTGTGGGATGCGCTTGCGTAGGTTTTGTGGGATGCGCATGCGCAGGTTTTTTGGGATGCGCATGCGCAGGTTTTTTGGGATGCGCATGGCTAGTCGAGCAAAAACACGTGCGAGAGGATGCATCCCGCAGGCTAGTCGAGTAAAATCACGTGCGAGGTTTTGTGGGATGCGCATGCGCAGGTTTTGTGGGATGCGCATGCGCTGGTTTTTTGGGATGCGCATGGCTAGTCGAGCAAAAACACGTGCGAGAGGATGCATACCGCAGGCTAGTCGAGCAAAAACACGTGCGAGAGGATGCATCCCGCAGGCTAGTCGAGTAAAAACACGTGCGAGAGGATGCATCCCGCAAGCTAGTCGAGCAAAAACACGTGCGAGAGGATGCATCCCGCAGGCTAGTCGAGTAAAAACACGTGCGAGAGGATGCATCCCGCAGGCTAGTCGAGCAAAAACACGTGCGAGAGGATGAATACCGCAGGCTAGTCGAGTAAAAACACGTGCGAGGTTTTGTGGGATGCGCATGCGCAGGTTTTTTGGGATGCGCATGGCTAGTCGAGGAAAAACACGTGCGAGAGGATGCATCCCGCAGGCTAGTCGAGTAAAAATACGTGCGAGAGGATGCATCCCGCAGGCTAGTTGAGTAAAAACACGTGCGAGGTTTTGTGGGATGCGCTTGCGTAGGTTTTGTGGGATGCGCATGCGCAGGTTTTTTGGGATGCGCATGCGCAAGTTTTTTGGGATGCGCATGGCTAGTCGAGCAAAAACACGTGCGAGAGGATGCATCCCGCAGGCTAGTCGAGTAAAAACACGTGCGAGAGGATGCATCCCGCAGGCTAGTCGAGTAAAAACACGTGCGAGGTTTTGTGGGATGCGCATGCGCAGGTTTTTTGGGATGCGCATGGCTAGTCGAGCAAAAACACGTGCGAGAGGATGCATCCCGCAGGCTAGTCGAGTAAAAACACGTGCGAGAGGATGCATCCCGCAGGCTAGTCGAGCAAAAACACGTGCGAGAGGATGCATCCCGCAGGCTAGTCGAGTAAAAACACGTGCGAGGTTTTGTGGGATGCGCATGCGCAGGTTTTTTGGGATGCGCATGGCTAGTCGAGCAAAAACACGTGCGAGAGGATGCATCCCGCAGGGTAGTCGAGTAAATACACGTGCGAGAGGATGCATCCCGCAGGCTAGTCGAGTAAAAACACGTGCGAGAGGATGCATCCCGCAGGCTAGTCGAGCAAAAACACGTGCGAGAGGATGCATCCCGCAGGCTAGTCGAGTAAAAACACGTGCGAGAGGATGCATCCCGCAGGCTAGTCGAGCAAAAACACGTGCGAGAGGATGAATACCGCAGGCTAGTCGAGTAAAAACACGTGCGAGGATTTGTGGGATGCGCATGCGCAGGTTTTGTGGGATGCGCATGCGCAGGTTTTTTGGGATGCGCATGGCTAGTCGAGGAAAAACACGTGCGAGAGGATGCATCCCGCAGGCTAGTCGAGTAAAAATACGTGCGAGAGGATGCATCCCGCAGGCTAGTTGAGTAAAAACACGTGCGAGGTTTTGTGGGATGCGCTTGCGTAGGTTTTGTGGGATGCGCATGCGCAGTTTTTTTGGGATGCGCATGGCTAGTCGAGCAAAAACACGTGCGAGAGGATGCATCCCGCAGGCTAGTCGAGTAAAAACACGTGCGAGAGGATGAATACCGCAGGCTAGTCGAGTAAAAACACGTGCGAGGATTTGTGGGATGCGCATGCGCAGGTTTTGTGGGATGCGCATGCGCAGGTTTTTTGGGATGCGCATGGCTAGTCGAGGAAAAACACGTGCGAGAGGATGCATCCCGCAGGCTAGTCGAGTAAAAATACGTGCGAGAGGATGCATCCCGCAGGCTAGTTGAGTAAAAACACGTGCGAGGTTTTGTGGGATGCGCTTGCGTAGGTTTTGTGGGATGCGCATGCGCAGGTTTTTTGGGATGCGCATGGCTAGTCGAGCAAAAACACGTGCGAGAGGATGCATCCCGCAGGCTAGTCGAGTAAAAACACGTGCGAGAGGATGCATCCCGCAGGCAAGTCGAGTAAAATCACGTGCGAGGTTTTGTGGGATGCGCATGCGCAGGTTTTGTGGGATGCGCATGCGCAGGTTTTTTGGGATGCGCATGGCTAGTCGAGCAAAAACACGTGCGAGAGGATGCATACCGCAGGCTAGTCGAGCAAAAACACGTGCGAGAGGATGCATCCCGCAGGCTAGTCGAGTAAAAACACGTGCGAGAGGATGCATCCCGCAAGCTAGTCGAGCAAAAACACGTGCGAGAGGATGCATCCCGCAGGCTAGTCGAGTAAAAACACGTGCGAGAGGATGCATCCCGCAGGCTAGTCGAGCAAAAACACGTGCGAGAGGATGAATACCGCAGGCTAGTCGAGTAAAAACACGTGCGAGGTTTTGTGGGATGCGCATGCGCAGGTTTTGTGGGATGCGCATGCGCAGGTTTTTTGGGATGCGCATGGCTAGTCGAGGAAAAACACGTGCGAGAGGATGCATCCCGCAGGCTAGTCGAGTAAAAATACGTGCGAGAGGATGCATCCCGCAGGCTAGTTGAGTAAAAACACGTGGGAGGTTTTGTGGGATGCGCTTGCGTAGGTTTTGTGGGATGCGCATGCGCAGGTTTTTTGGGATGCGCATGCGCAAGTTTTTTGGGATGCGCATGGCTAGTCGAGCAAAAACACGTGCGAGAGGATGCATCCCGCAGGCTAGTCGAGTAAAAACACGTGCGAGAGGATGCATCCCGCAGGCTAGTCGAGTAAAATCACGTGCGAGGTTTTGTGGGATGCGCATGCGCAGGTTTTGTGGGATGCGCATGCGCAGGTTTTTTGGGATGCGCATGGCTAGTCGAGCAAAAACACGTGCGAGAGGATGCATACCGCAGGCTAGTCGAGCAAAAACACGTGCGAGAGGATGCATCCCGCAGGCTAGTCGAGTAAAAACACGTGCGAGAGGATGCATCCCGCAGGCTAGTCGAGCAAAAACACGTGTGAGAGGATGCATCCCGCAGGCTAGTCGAGCACAAACACGTGCGAGGTTTTGTGGGATGCGCATGCGCAGGTTTTTTGGGATGCGCATGGCTAGTCGAGCAAAAACACGTGCGAGAAGATGCATCCCGCAGGCTAGTCGAGTAGAAACACGTGCGAGAGGATGCATCCCGCAGGCTAGTCGAGTAAAAACACGTGCGAGGTTTTGTGGGATGCGCATGCGCAGGTTTTTTGGGATGCGCATGGCTAGTCGAGCAAAAACACGTGCGAGAGGATGCATCCCGCAGGCTAGTCGAGCAAAAACACGTGCGAGAGGATGCATCCCGCAGGCTAGTCGAGTAAAAACACGTGCGAGAGGATACATCCCGCAGGCTAGTCGAGCAAAAACACGTGTGAGAGGATGCATCCCGCAGGCTAGTCGAGCACAAACACGTGCGAGGTTTTGTGGGATGCGCATGCGCAGGTTTTTTGGGATGCGCATGGCTAGTCGAGCAAAAACACGTGCGAGAGGATGCATCCCGCAGGCTAGTCGAGTAGAAACACGTGCGAGAGGATGCATCCCGCAGGCTAGTCGAGTAAAAACACGTGCGAGGTTTTGTGGGATGCGCATGCGCAGGTTTTGTGGGATGCGCATGCGCAGGTTTTTTGGGATGCGCATGGCTAGTCGAGCAAAAACACGTGCGAGAGGATGCATCCCGCAGGCTAGTCGAGTAAAAACACGTGCGAGAGGATGCGTCCCGCAGGCTAGTCGAGTAAAAACACGTGCGAGGTTTTGTGGGATGCGCTTGCGTAGGTTTTGTGGGATGCGCATGCGCAGATTTTTTGGGATGCGCATGGCTAGTCGAGCAAAAACACGTGCGAGAGGATGCATCCCGCAGGCTAGTCGAGTAAAAACACGTGCGAGAGGATGCATCCCGCAGGCTAGTCGAGTAAAAACACGTGCGAGGTTTTGTGGGATGCGCATGCGCAGGTTTTTTGGGATGCGCATGCGCAGGTTTTTTGGGATGCGCATGGCTAGTCGAGCAAAAACACGTGCGAGAGGATGCATCCCGCAGGCTAGTCGAGTAAAAACACGTGCGAGGTTTTGTGGGATGCGCATGCGCAGGTTTTTTGGGATGCGCATGGCTAGTCGAGCAAAAACACGTGCGAGAGGATGCATCCCGCAGGGTAGTCGAGTAAAAACACGTGCGAGAGGATGCATCCCGCAGGCTAGTCGAGTAAAAACACGTGCGAGAGGATGCATCCCGCAGGCTAGTCGAGCAAAAACACGTGCGAGAGGATGCATCCCGCAGGCTAGTCGAGTAAAAACACGTGCGAGAGGATGCATCCCGCAGGCTAGTCGAGCAAAAACACGTGCGAGAGGATGAATACCGCAGGCTAGTCGAGTAAAAACACGTGCGAGGTTTTGTGGGATGCGCATGCGCAGGTTTTGTGGGATGCGCATGCGCAGGTTTTGTGGGATGCGCATGCGCAGGTTTTTTGGGATGCGCATGGCTAGTCGAGGAAAAACACGTGCGAGAGGATGCATCCCGCAGGCTAGTCGAGTAAAAATACGTGCGAGAGGATGCATCCCGCAGGCTAGTTGAGTAAAAACACGTGCGAGGTTTTGTGGGATGCGCTTGCGTAGGTTTTGTGGGATGCGCATGCGCAGGTTTTTTGGGATGCGCATGCGCTAGTTTTTTGGGATGCGCATGGCTAGTCGAGCAAAAACACGTGCGAGAGGATGCATCCCGCAGGCTAGTCGAGTAAAAACACGTGCGAGAGGATGCATCCCGCAGGCTAGTCGAGTAAAATCACGTGCGAGGTTTTGTGGGATGCGCGTGCGCAGGTTTTGTGGGATGCGCATGCGCAGGTTTTTTGGGATGCGCATGGCTAGTCGAGCAAAAACACGTGCGAGAGGATGCATACCGCAGGCTAGTCGAGCAAAAACACGTGCGAGAGGATGCATCCCGCAGGCTAGTCGAGTAAAAACACGTGCGAGAGGATGCATCCCGCAGGCTAGTCGAGCAAAAACACGTGTGAGAGGATGCATCCCGCAGGCTAGTCGAGCACAAACACGTGCGAGGTTTTGTGGGATGCGCATGCGCAGGTTTTTTGGGATGCGCATGGCTAGTCGAGCAAAAACACGTGCGAGAGGATGCATCCCGCAGGCTTGTCGAGTAGAAACACGTGCGAGAGGATGCATCCCGCAGGCTAGTCGAGTAAAAACACGTGCGAGGTTTTGTGGGATGCGCATGCGCAGGTTTTTTGGGATGCGCATGGCTAGTCGAGCAAAAACACGTGCGAGAGGATGCATCCCGCAGGCTAGTCGAGCAAAAACACGTGCGAGAGGATGCATCCCGCAGGCTAGTCGAGTAAAAACACGTGCGAGAGGATACATCCCGCAGGCTAGTCGAGCAAAAACACGTGTGAGAGGATGCATCCCGCAGGCTAGTCGAGCACAAACACGTGCGAGGTTTTGTGGTATGCGCATGCGCAGGTTTTTTGGGATGCGCATGGCTAGTCGAGCAAAAACACGTGCGAGAGGATGCATCCCGCAGGCTAGTCGAGTAGAAACACGTGCGAGAGGATGCATCCCGCAGGATAGTCGAGTAAAAACACGTGCGAGGTTTTGTGGGATGCGCATGGCTAGTCGAGCAAAAACACGTGCGAGAGGATGCATCCCGCAGGCTAGTCGAGTAAAAACACGTGCGAGAGGGTGCGTCCCGCAGGCTAGTCGAGCAAAAACACGTGCGAGAGGATGCATCCCGCAGGCTAGCCGAGTAAAAACACGTGCGAGAGGATGCATCCCGCAGGCTAGTCGAGCAAAAACACGTGCGAGAGGATGAATCCCGCAGGCTAGTCGAGTAAAAACACGTGCGAGGTTTTGTGGGATGCGCATGCGCAGGTTTTGTGGGATGCGCATGCGCAGGTTTTTTGGGATGCGCATGCGCAGGTTTTTTGGGATGCGCATGGCTAGTCGAGGAAAAACACGTGCGAGAGGATGCATCCCGCAGGCTAGTCGAGTAAAAATACGTGCGAGAGGATGCATCCCGCAGGCTAGTCGAGCAAAAACACGTGCGAGAGGATGCATCCCGCAGGCTAGTCGAGTAACAACACGTGCGAGAGGATGCATCCCGCAGGCTAGTCGAGTAAAAACACGTGCGAGGTTTTGTGGGATGCGCATGCGCAGGTTTTTTGGGATGCGCATGGCTAGTCGAGCAAAAACACGTGCGAGAGGATGCATCCCGCAGGGTAGTCGAGTAAAAACACGTGCGAGAGGATGCATCCCGCAGGCTAGTCGAGTAAAAACACTTGCGAGAGGATGCATCCCGCAGGCTAGTCGAGCAAAAACACGTGCGAGAGGATGCATCCCGCAGGCTAGTCGAGTAAAAACACGTGCGAGAGGATGCATCCCGCAGGCTAGTCGAGTAAAAACACGTGCGAGGTTTTGTGGGATGCGCATGCGCAGGTTTTGTGGGATGCGCATGCGCAGGTTTAGTGGGATGCGCATGCGCAGGTTTTTTGGGATGCGCATGGCTAGTCGAGCAAAAACATGTGCGAGAGGATGCATCCCGCAGGGTAGTCGAGTAAAAACACGTGCGAGAGGATGCATCCCGCAGGCTAGTCGAGTAAAAACACGTGCGAGGTTTTGTGGGATGCGCATGCGCAGGTTTTTTGGGATGCGCATGGCTAGTCGAGCAAAAACACGTGCGAGAGGATGCATCCCGCAGGCTAGTCGAGCAAAAACACGTGCGAGAGGATGCATCCCGCAGGCTAGTCGAGCACAAACACGTGCGAGGTTTTGTGGGATGCGCATGCGCAGGTTTTTTGGGATGCGCATGGCTAGTCGAGTAAAAACACGTGCGAGAGGATGCATCCCGCAGGCTAGTCGAGCAAAAACACGTGCGAGAGGATGAATACCGCAGGCTAGTCGAGTAAAAACACGTGCGAGGTTTTGTGGGATGCGCATGCGCAGGTTTTGTGGGATGCGCATGCGCAGGTTTTGTGGGATGCGCATGCGCAGGTTTTTTGGGATGCGCATGGCTAGTCGAGGAAAAACACGTGCGAGAGGATGCATCCCGCAGGCTAGTCGAGTAAAAATACGTGCGAGAGGATGAATCCCGCAGGCTAGTCGAGTAAAAACACGTGCGAGGTTTTGTGGGATGCGCATGCGCAGGTTTTGTGGGATGCGCATGCGCAGGTTTTTTGGGATGCGCATGCGCAGGTTTTTTGGGATGCGCATGGCTAGTCGAGGAAAAACACGTGCGAGAGGATGCATCCCGCAGGCTAGTCGAGTAAAAATACGTGCGAGAGGATGCATCCCGCAGGCTAGTTGAGTAAAAACACGTGCGAGGTTTTGTGGGATGCGCATGCGTAGGTTTTGTGGGATGCGCATGCGCAGGTTTTTTGGGATGCGCATGCGCAGGTTTTTTGGGATGCGCATGGCTAGTCGAGCAAAAACACGTGCGAGAGGATGCATCCCGCAGGCTAGTCGAGTAAAAACACGTGCGAGAGGATGCATCCCGCAGGCTAGTCGAGCAAAAACACGTGCGAGAGGATGCATCCCGCAGGCTAGTCGAGTAAAAACACGTGCGAGAGGATGCATCCCGCAGGCTAGTCGAGTAAAAACACGTGCGAGGTTTTGTGGGATGCGCATGCGCAGGTTTTTTGGGATGCGCATGGCTAGTTGAGCAAAAACACGTGCGAGAGGATGCATCCCGCAGGGTAGTCGAGTAAAAACACGTGCGAGAGGATGCATCCCGCAGGCTAGTCGAGTAAAAACACGTGCGAGAGGATGCATCCCGCAGGCTAGTCGAGCAAAAACACGTGCGAGAGGATGCATCCCGCAGGCTAGTCGAGTAAAAACACGTGCGAGAGGATGCATCCCGCAGGCTAGTCGAGCAAAAACACGTGCGAGAGGATGAATCCCGCAGGCTAGTCGAGTAAAAACACGTGCGAGGTTTTGTGGGATGCGCATGCGCAGGTTTTGTGGGATGCGCATGCGCAGGTTTTTTGGGATGCGCATGGCTAGTCGAGCAAAAACACGTGCGAGAGGATGCATCCCGCAGGCTAGTCGAGCAAAAACACGTGCGAGAGGATGCATCCCGCAGGCTAGTCGAGCAAAAACACGTGTGAGAGGATGCATCCCGCAGGCTAGTCGAGCACAAACAGGTGCGAGGTTTTGTGGGATGCGCATGCGCAGGTTTTTTGGGATGCGCATGGCTAGTCGAGCAAAAACACGTGCGAGAGGATGCATCCCGCAGGCTAGTCGAGTAGAAACACGTGCGAGAGGATGCATCCCGCAGGCTAGTCGAGTAAAAACACGTGCGAGGTTTTGTGGGATGCGCATGCGCAGGTTTTGTGGGATGCGCATGCGCAGGTTTTTTGGGATGCGCATGGCTAGTCGAGCAAAAACACGTGCGAGAGGATGCATCCCGCAGGCTAGTCGAGTAAAAACACGTGCGAGAGGATGCGTCCCGCAGGCTAGTCGAGCAAAAACACGTGCGAGAGGATGCATCCCGCAGGCTAGTCGAGCAAAAACACGTGCGAGAGGATGAATCCCGCAGGCTAGTCGAGTAAAAACACGTGCGAGGTTTTGTGGGATGCGCATGCGCAGGTTTTGTGGGATGCGCATGCGCAGGTTTTTTGGGATGCGCATGCGCAGGTTTTTTGGGATGCGCATGGCTAGTCGAGGAAAAACACGTGCGAGAGGATGCATCCCGCAGGCTAGCCGAGTAAAAACACGTGCGAGAGGATGCATCCCGCAGGCTAGTCGAGCAAAACCACGTGCGAGAGGATGAATCCCGCAGGCTAGTCGAGTAAAAACACGTGCGAGGTTTTGTGGGATGCGCATGCGCAGGTTTTGTGGGATGCGCATGCGCAGGTTTTTTGGGATGCGCATGGCTAGTCGAGGAAAAACACGTGCGAGAGGATGCATCCCGCAGGCTAGTCGAGTAAAAATACGTGCGAGAGGATGCATCCCGCAGGCTAGTTGAGTAAAAACACGTGCGAGGTTTTGTGGGATGCGCATGCGTAGGTTTTGTGGGATGCGCATGCGCAGGTTTTTTGGGATGCGCATGGCTAGTCGAGCAAAAACACGTGCGAGAGGATGCATCCCGCAGGCTAGTCGAGTAAAAACACGTGCGAGAGGATGCATCCCGCAGGCTAGTCGAGCAAAAACACGTGCGAGAGGATGCATCCCGCAGGCTAGTCGAGTAAAAACACGTGCGAGAGGATGCATCCCGCAGGCTAGTCGAGTAAAAACACGTGCGAGGTTTTGTGGGATGCGCATGCGCAGGTTTTTTGGGATGCGCATGGCTAGTCGAGCAAAAACACGTGCGAGAGGATGCATCCCGCAGGGTAGTCGAGTAAAAACACGTGCGAGAGGATGCATCCCGCAGGCTAGTCGAGTAAAAACACGTGCGAGAGGATGCATCCCGCAGGCTAGTCGAGCAAAAACACGTGCGAGAGGATGCATCCCGCAGGCTAGTCGAGTAAAAACACGTGCGAGAGGATGCATCCCGCAGGCTAGTCGAGTAAAAACACGTGCGAGGTTTTGTGGGATGCGCATGCGCAGGTTTTGTGGGATGCGCATGCGCAGGTTTTTTGGGATGCGCATGGCTAGTCGAGCAAAAACATGTGCGAGAGGATGCATCCCGCAGGGTAGTCGAGTAAAAACACGTGCGAGAGGATGCATCCCGCAGGCTAGTCGAGTAAAAACACGTGCGAGGTTTTGTGGGATGCGCATGCGCAGGTTTTTTGGGATGCGCATGGCTAGTCGAGCAAAAACACGTGCGAGAGGATGCATCCCGCAGGCTAGTCGAGCAAAAACACGTGCGAGAGGATGCATCCCGCAGGCTAGTCGAGCAAAAACACGTGCGAGAGGATGCATCCCGCAGGCTAGTCGAGCACAAACACGTGCGAGGTTTTGTGGGATGCGCATGCGCAGGTTTTTTGGGATGCGCATGGCTAGTCGAGTAAAAACACGTGCGAGAGGATGCATCCCGCAGGCTAGTCGAGCAAAAACACGTGCGAGAGGATGAATACCGCAGGCTAGTCGAGTAAAAACACGTGCGAGGTTTTGTGGGATGCGCATGCGCAGGTTTTGTGGGATGCGCATGCGCAGGTTTTTTGGGATGCGCATGGCTAGTCGAGGAAAAACACGTGCGAGAGGATGCATCCCGCAGGCTAGTCGAGTAAAAATACGTGCGAGAGGATGCATCCCGCAGGCTAGTTGAGTAAAAACACGTGCGAGGTTTTGTGGGATGCGCTTGCGTAGGTTTTGTGGGATGCGCATGCGCAGGTTTTTTGGGATGCGCATGCGCTAGTTTTTTGGGATGCGCATGGCTAGTCGAGCAAAAACACGTGCGAGAGGATGCATCCCGCAGGCTAGTCGAGTAAAAACACGTGCGAGAGGATGCATCCCGCAGGCTAGTCGAGTAAAATCACGTGCGAGGTTTTGTGGGATGCGCGTGCGCAGGTTTTGTGGGATGCGCATGCGCAGGTTTTTTGGGATGCGCATGGCTAGTCGAGCAAAAACACGTGCGAGAGGATGCATACCGCAGGCTAGTCGAGCAAAAACACGTGCGAGAGGATGCATCCCGCAGGCTAGTCGAGTAAAAACACGTGCGAGAGGATGCATCCCGCAGGCTAGTCGAGCAAAAACACGTGTGAGAGGATGCATCCCGCAGGCTAGTCGAGCACAAACACGTGCGAGGTTTTGTGGGATGCGCATGCGCAGGTTTTTTGGGATGCGCATGGCTAGTCGAGCAAAAACACGTGCGAGAGGATGCATCCCGCAGGCTTGTCGAGTAGAAACACGTGCGAGAGGATGCATCCCGCAGGCTAGTCGAGTAAAAAGACGTGCGAGGTTTTGTGGGATGCGCATGCGCAGGTTTTTTGGGATACGCATGGCTAGTCGAGCAAAAACACGTGCGAGAGGATGCATCCCGCAGGCTAGTCGAGCAAAAACACGTGCGAGAGGATGCATCCCGCAGGCTAGTCGAGTAAAAACACGTGCGAGAGGATACATCCCGCAGGCTAGTCGAGCAAAAACACGTGTGAGAGGATGCATCCCGCAGGCTAGTCGAGCACAAACACGTGCGAGGTTTTGTGGTATGCGCATGCGCAGGTTTTTTGGGATGCGCATGGCTAGTCGAGCAAAAACACGTGCGAGAGGATGCATCCCGCAGGCTAGTCGAGTAGAAACACGTGCGAGAGGATGCATCCCGCAGGATAGTCGAGTAAAAACACGTGCGAGGTTTTGTGGGATGCGCATGGCTAGTCGAGCAAAAACACGTGCGAGAGGATGCATCCCGCAGGCTAGTCGAGTAAAAACACGTGCGAGAGGGTGCGTCCCGCAGGCTAGTCGAGCAAAAACACGTGCGAGAGGATGCATCCCGCAGGCTAGCCGAGTAAAAACACGTGCGAGAGGATGCATCCCGCAGGCTAGTCGGGCAAAAACACGTGCGAGAGGATGCATCCCGCAGGCTAGTCGAGTAAAAACCCGTGCGAGAGGGTGCGTCCCGCAGGCTAGTCGAGCAAAAACACGTGCGAGAGGATGCATCCCGCAGGCTAGTCGAGCAAAAACACGTGCGAGAGGATGAATACCGCAGGCTAGTCGAGTAAAAACACGTGCGAGGTTTTGTGGGATGCGCATGCGCAGGTTTTGTGGGATGCGCATGCGCAGGTTTTGTGGGATGCGCATGCGCAGGTTTTTTGGGATGCGCATGGCTAGTCGAGGAAAAACACGTGCGAGAGTATGCATCCCGCAGGCTAGTCGAGTAAAAATACGTGCGAGAGGATGAATCCCGCAGGCTAGTCGAGTAAAAACACGTGCGAGGTTTTGTGGGATGCGCATGCGCAGGTTTTGTGGGATGCGCATGCGCAGGTTTTTTGGGATGCGCATGCGCAGGTTTTTTGGGATGCGCATGGCTAGTCGAGGAAAAACACGTGCGAGAGGATGCATCCCGCAGGCTAGTCGAGTAAAAATACGTGCGAGAGGATGCATCCCGCAGGCTAGTTGAGTAAAAACACGTGCGAGGTTTTGTGGGATGCGCATGCGTAGGTTTTGTGGGATGCGCATGCGCAGGTTTTTTGGGATGCGCATGGCTAGTCGAGCAAAAACACGTGCGAGAGGATGCATCCCGCAGGCTAGTCGAGTAAAAACACGTGCGAGAGGATGCATCCCGCAGGCTAGTCGAGCAAAAACACGTGCGAGAGGATGCATCCCGCAGGCTAGTCGAGTAAAAACACGTGCGAGAGGATGCATCCCGCAGGCTAGTCGAGTAAAAACACGTGCGAGGTTTTGTGGGATGCGCATGCGCAGGTTTTTTGGGATGCGCATGGCTAGTTGAGCAAAAACACGTGCGAGAGGATGCATCCCGCAGGGTAGTCGAGTAAAAACACGTGCGAGAGGATGCATCCCGCAGGCTAGTCGAGCAAAAACACGTGCGAGAGGATGAATCCCGCAGGCTAGTCGAGTAAAAACACGTGCGAGGTTTTGTGGGATGCGCATGCGCAGGTTTTGTGGGATGCGCATGCGCAGGTTTTTTGGGATGCGCATGCGCAGGTTTTTTGGGATGCGCATGGCTAGTCGAGGAAAAACACGTGCGAGAGGATGCATCCCGCAGGCTAGTCGAGTAAAAATACGTGCGAGAGGATGCATCCCGCAGGCTAGTTGAGTAAAAACACGTGCGAGGTTTTGTGGGATGCGCATGCGTAGGTTTTGTGGGATGCGCATGCGCAGGTTTTTTGGGATGCGCATGCGCAGGTTTTTTGGGATGCGCATGGCTAGTCGAGCAAAAACACGTGCGAGGTTTTGTGGGATGCGCATGCGCAGGTTTTGTGGGATGCGCATGCGCAGGTTTTTTGGGATGCGCATGGCTAGTCGAGGAAAAACACGTGCGAGAGGATGCATCCCGCAGGCTAGTCGAGTAAAAATACGTGCGAGAGGATGCATCCCGCAGGCTAGTCGAGCAAAAACACGTGCGAGAGGATGCATCCCGCAGGCTAGTCGAGTAACAACACGTGCGAGAGGATGCATCCCGCAGGCTAGTCGAGTAAAAACACGTGCGAGGTTTTGTGGGATGCGCATGCGCAGGTTTTTTGGGATGCGCATGGCTAGTCGAGCAAAAACACGTGCGAGAGGATGCATCCCGCAGGGTAGTCGAGTAAAAACACGTGCGAGAGGATGCATCCCGCAGGCTAGTCGAGTAAAAACACTTGCGAGAGGATGCATCCCGCAGGCTAGTCGAGCAAAAACACGTGCGAGAGGATGCATCCCGCAGGCTAGTCGAGTAAAAACACGTGCGAGAGGATGCATCCCGCAGGCTAGTCGAGTAAAAACACGTGCGAGGTTTTGTGGGATGCGCATGCGCAGGTTTTGTGGGATGCGCATGCGCAGGTTTAGTGGGATGCGCATGCGCAGGTTTTTTGGGATGCGCATGGCTAGTCGAGCAAAAACATGTGCGAGAGGATGCATCCCGCAGGGTAGTCGAGTAAAAACACGTGCGAGAGGATGCATCCCGCAGGCTAGTCGAGTAAAAACACGTGCGAGGTTTTGTGGGATGCGCATGCGCAGGTTTTTTGGGATGCGCATGGCTAGTCGAGCAAAAACACGTGCGAGAGGATGCATCCCGCAGGCTAGTCGAGCAAAAACACGTGCGAGAGGATGCATCCCGCAGGCTAGTCGAGCACAAACACGTGCGAGGTTTTGTGGGATGCGCATGCGCAGGTTTTTTGGGATGCGCATGGCTAGTCGAGTAAAAACACGTGCGAGAGGATGCATCCCGCAGGCTAGTCGAGCAAAAACACGTGCGAGAGGATGAATACCGCAGGCTAGTCGAGTAAAAACACGTGCGAGGTTTTGTGGGATGCGCATGCGCAGGTTTTGTGGGATGCGCATGCGCAGGTTTTGTGGGATGCGCATGCGCAGGTTTTTTGGGATGCGCATGGCTAGTCGAGGAAAAACACGTGCGAGAGGATGCATCCCGCAGGCTAGTCGAGTAAAAATACGTGCGAGAGGATGAATCCCGCAGGCTAGTCGAGTAAAAACACGTGCGAGGTTTTGTGGGATGCGCATGCGCAGGTTTTGTGGGATGCGCATGCGCAGGTTTTTTGGGATGCGCATGCGCAGGTTTTTTGGGATGCGCATGGCTAGTCGAGGAAAAACACGTGCGAGAGGATGCATCCCGCAGGCTAGTCGAGTAAAAACACGTGCGAGGTTTTGTGGGATGCGCATGCGCAGGTTTTTTGGGATGCGCATGGCTAGTTGAGCAAAAACACGTGCGAGAGGATGCATCCCGCAGGGTAGTCGAGTAAAAACACGTGCGAGAGGATGCATCCCGCAGGCTAGTCGAGTAAAAACACGTGCGAGAGGATGCATCCCGCAGGCTAGTCGAGCAAAAACACGTGCGAGAGGATGCATCCCGCAGGCTAGTCGAGTAAAAACACGTGCGAGAGGATGCATCCCGCAGGCTAGTCGAGCAAAAACACGTGCGAGAGGATGAATCCCGCAGGCTAGTCGAGTAAAAACACGTGCGAGGTTTTGTGGGATGCGCATGCGCAGGTTTTGTGGGATGGGCATGCGCAGGTTTTTTGGGATGCGCATGGCTAGTCGAGCAAAAACACGTGCGAGAGGATGCATCCCGCAGGCTAGTCGAGCAAAAACACGTGCGAGAGGATGCATCCCGCAGGCTAGTCGAGCAAAAACACGTGTGAGAGGATGCATCCCGCAGGCTAGTCGAGCACAAACAGGTGCGAGGTTTTGTGGGATGCGCATGCGCAGGTTTTTTGGGATGCGCATGGCTAGTCGAGCAAAAACACGTGCGAGAGGATGCATCCCGCAGGCTAGTCGAGTAAAAACACGTGCGAGAGGATGCGTCCCGCAGGCTAGTCGAGCAAAAACACGTGCGAGAGGATGCATCCCGCAGGCTAGTCGAGCAAAAACACGTGCGAGAGGATGAATCCCGCAGGCTAGTCGAGTAAAAACACGTGCGAGGTTTTGTGGGATGCGCATGCGCAGGTTTTGTGGGATGCGCATGCGCAGGTTTTTTGGGATGCGCATGCGCAGGTTTTTTGGGATGCGCATGGCTAGTCGAGGAAAAACACGTGCGAGAGGATGCATCCCGCAGGCTAGCCGAGTAAAAACACGTGCGAGAGGATGCATCCCGCAGGCTAGTCGAGCAAAACCACGTGCGAGAGGATGAATCCCGCAGGCTAGTCGAGTAAAAACACGTGCGAGGTTTTGTGGGATGCGCATGCGCAGGTTTTGTGGGATGCGCATGCGCAGGTTTTTTGGGATGCGCATGGCTAGTCGAGGAAAAACACGTGCGAGAGGATGCATCCCGCAGGCTAGTCGAGTAAAAATACGTGCGAGAGGATGCATCCCGCAGGCTAGTTGAGTAAAAACACGTGCGAGGTTTTGTGGGATGCGCATGCGTAGGTTTTGTGGGATGCGCATGCGCAGGTTTTTTGGGATGCGCATGGCTAGTCGAGCAAAAACACGTGCGAGAGGATGCATCCCGCAGGCTAGTCGAGTAAAAACACGTGCGAGAGGATGCATCCCGCAGGCTAGTCGAGCAAAAACACGTGCGAGAGGATGCATCCCGCAGGCTAGTCGAGTAAAAACACGTGCGAGAGGATGCATCCCGCAGGCTAGTCGAGTAAAAACACGTGCGAGGTTTTGTGGGATGCGCATGCGCAGGTTTTTTGGGATGCGCATGGCTAGTCGAGCAAAAACACGTGCGAGAGGATGCATCCCGCAGGGTAGTCGAGTAAAAACACGTGCGAGAGGATGCATCCCGCAGGCTAGTCGAGTAAAAACACGTGCGAGAGGATGCATCCCGCAGGCTAGTCGAGCAAAAACACGTGCGAGAGGATGCATCCCGCAGGCTAGTCGAGTAAAAACACGTGCGAGAGGATGCATCCCGCAGGCTAGTCGAGTAAAAACACGTGCGAGGTTTTGTGGGATGCGCATGCGCAGGTTTTGTGGGATGCGCATGCGCAGGTTTTTTGGGATGCGCATGGCTAGTCGAGCAAAAACATGTGCGAGAGGATGCATCCCGCAGGGTAGTCGAGTAAAAACACGTGCGAGAGGATGCATCCCGCAGGCTAGTCGAGTAAAAACACGTGCGAGGTTTTGTGGGATGCGCATGCGCAGGTTTTTTGGGATGCGCATGGCTAGTCGAGCAAAAACACGTGCGAGAGGATGCATCCCGCAGGCTAGTCGAGCAAAAACACGTGCGAGAGGATGCATCCCGCAGGCTAGTCGAGCAAAAACACGTGCGAGAGGATGCATCCCGCAGGCTAGTCGAGCACAAACACGTGCGAGGTTTTGTGGGATGCGCATGCGCAGGTTTTTTGGGATGCGCATGGCTAGTCGAGTAAAAACACGTGCGAGAGGATGCATCCCGCAGGCTAGTCGAGCAAAAACACGTGCGAGAGGATGAATACCGCAGGCTAGTCGAGTAAAAACACGTGCGAGGTTTTGTGGGATGCGCATGCGCAGGTTTTGTGGGATGCGCATGCGCAGGTTTTGTGGGATGCGCATGCGCAGGTTTTTTGGGATGCGCATGGCTAGTCGAGGAAAAACACGTGCGAGAGGATGCATCCCGCAGGCTAGTCGAGTAAAAATACGTGCGAGAGGATGCATCCCGCAGGCTAGTTGAGTAAAAACACGTGCGAGGTTTTGTGGGATGCGCTTGCGTAGGTTTTGTGGGATGCGCATGCGCAGGTTTTTTGGGATGCGCATGCGCTAGTTTTTTGGGATGCGCATGGCTAGTCGAGCAAAAACACGTGCGAGAGGATGCATCCCGCAGGCTAGTCGAGTAAAAACACGTGCGAGAGGATGCATCCCGCAGGCTAGTCGAGTAAAATCACGTGCGAGGTTTTGTGGGATGCGCGTGCGCAGGTTTTGTGGGATGCGCATGCGCAGGTTTTTTGGGATGCGCATGGCTAGTCGAGCAAAAACACGTGCGAGAGGATGCATACCGCAGGCTAGTCGAGCAAAAACACGTGCGAGAGGATGCATCCCGCAGGCTAGTCGAGTAAAAACACGTGCGAGAGGATGCATCCCGCAGGCTAGTCGAGCAAAAACACGTGTGAGAGGATGCATCCCGCAGGCTAGTCGAGCACAAACACGTGCGAGGTTTTGTGGGATGCGCATGCGCAGGTTTTTTGGGATGCGCATGGCTAGTCGAGCAAAAACACGTGCGAGAGGATGCATCCCGCAGGCTTGTCGAGTAGAAACACGTGCGAGAGGATGCATCCCGCAGGCTAGTCGAGTAAAAAGACGTGCGAGGTTTTGTGGGATGCGCATGCGCAGGTTTTTTGGGATACGCATGGCTAGTCGAGCAAAAACACGTGCGAGAGGATGCATCCCGCAGGCTAGTCGAGCAAAAACACGTGCGAGAGGATGCATCCCGCAGGCTAGTCGAGTAAAAACACGTGCGAGAGGATACATCCCGCAGGCTAGTCGAGCAAAAACACGTGTGAGAGGATGCATCCCGCAGGCTAGTCGAGCACAAACACGTGCGAGGTTTTGTGGTATGCGCATGCGCAGGTTTTTTGGGATGCGCATGGCTAGTCGAGCAAAAACACGTGCGAGAGGATGCATCCCGCAGGCTAGTCGAGTAGAAACACGTGCGAGAGGATGCATCCCGCAGGATAGTCGAGTAAAAACACGTGCGAGGTTTTGTGGGATGCGCATGGCTAGTCGAGCAAAAACACGTGCGAGAGGATGCATCCCGCAGGCTAGTCGAGTAAAAACACGTGCGAGAGGGTGCGTCCCGCAGGCTAGTCGAGCAAAAACACGTGCGAGAGGATGCATCCCGCAGGCTAGCCGAGTAAAAACACGTGCGAGAGGATGCATCCCGCAGGCTAGTCGGGCAAAAACACGTGCGAGAGGATGCATCCCGCAGGCTAGTCGAGTAAAAACACGTGCGAGAGGGTGCGTCCCGCAGGCTAGTCGAGCAAAAACACGTGCGAGAGGATGCATCCCGCAGGCTAGTCGAGCAAAAACACGTGCGAGAGGATGAATACCGCAGGCTAGTCGAGTAAAAACACGTGCGAGGTTTTGTGGGATGCGCATGCGCAGGTTTTGTGGGATGCGCATGCGCAGGTTTTGTGGGATGCGCATGCGCAGGTTTTTTGGGATGCGCATGGCTAGTCGAGGAAAAACACGTGCGAGAGTATGCATCCCGCAGGCTAGTCGAGTAAAAATACGTGCGAGAGGATGAATCCCGCAGGCTAGTCGAGTAAAAACACGTGCGAGGTTTTGTGGGATGCGCATGCGCAGGTTTTGTGGGATGCGCATGCGCAGGTTTTTTGGGATGCGCATGCGCAGGTTTTTTGGGATGCGCAAGGCTAGTCGAGGAAAAACACGTGCGAGAGGATGCATCCCGCAGGCTAGTCGAGTAAAAATACGTGCGAGAGGATGCATCCCGCAGGCTAGTTGAGTAAAAACACGTGCGAGGTTTTGTGGGATGCGCATGCGTAGGTTTTGTGGGATGCGCATGCGCAGGTTTTTTGGGATGCGCATGCGCAGGTTTTTTGGGATGCGCATGGCTAGTCGAGCAAAAACACGTGCGAGAGGATGCATCCCGCAGGCTAGTCGAGTAAAAACACGTGCGAGAGGATGCATCCCGCAGGCTAGTCGAGCAAAAACACGTGCGAGAGGATGCATCCCGCAGGCTAGTCGAGTAAAAACACGTGCGAGAGGATGCATCCCGCAGGCTAGTCGAGTAAAAACACGTGCGAGGTTTTGTGGGATGCGCATGCGCAGGTTTTTTGGGATGCGCATGGCTAGTTGAGCAAAAACACGTGCGAGAGGATGCATCCCGCAGGGTAGTCGAGTAAAAACACGTGCGAGAGGATGCATCCCGCAGGCTAGTCGAGTAAAAACACGTGCGAGAGGATGCATCCCGCAGGCTAGTCGAGCAAAAACACGTGCGAGAGGATGCATCCCGCAGGCTAGTCGAGTAAAAACACGTGCGAGAGGATGCATCCCGCAGGCTAGTCGAGCAAAAACACGTGCGAGAGGATGAATCCCGCAGGCTAGTCGAGTAAAAACACGTGCGAGGTTTTGTGGGATGCGCATGCGCAGGTTTTGTGGGATGCGCATGCGCAGGTTTTTTGGGATGCGCATGGCTAGTCGAGCAAAAACACGTGCGAGAGGATGCATCCCGCAGGCTAGTCGAGCAAAAACACGTGCGAGAGGATGCATCCCGCAGGCTAGTCGAGCAAAAACACGTGTGAGAGGATGCATCCCGCAGGCTAGTCGAGCACAAACAGGTGCGAGGTTTTGTGGGATGCGCATGCGCAGGTTTTTTGGGATGCGCATGGCTAGTCGAGCAAAAACACGTGCGAGAGGATGCATCCCGCAGGCTAGTCGAGTAGAAACACGTGCGAGAGGATGCATCCCGCAGGCTAGTCGAGTAAAAACACGTGCGAGGTTTTGTGGGATGCGCATGCGCAGGTTTTGTGGGATGCGCATGCGCAGGTTTTTTGAGATGCGCATGGCTAGTCGAGCAAAAACACGTGCGAGAGGATGCATCCCGCAGGCTAGTCGAGTAAAAACACGTGCGAGAGGATGCGTCCCGCAGGCTAGTCGAGCAAAAACACGTGCGAGAGGATGCATCCCGCAGGCTAGTCGAGCAAAAACACGTGCGAGAGGATGAATCCCGCAGGCTAGTCGAGTAAAAACACGTGCGAGGTTTTGTGGGATGCGCATGCGCAGGTTTTGTGGGATGCGCATGCGCAGGTTTTTTGGGATGCGCATGCGCAGGTTTTTTGGGATGCGCATGGCTAGTCGAGGAAAAACACGTGCGAGAGGATGCATCCCGCAGGCTAGCCGAGTAAAAACACGTGCGAGAGGATGCATCCCGCAGGCTAGTCGAGCAAAACCACGTGCGAGAGGATGAATCCCGCAGGCTAGTCGAGTAAAAACACGTGCGAGGTTTTGTGGGATGCGCATGCGCAGGTTTTGTGGGATGCGCATGCGCAGGTTTTTTGGGATGCGCATGGCTAGTCGAGGAAAAACACGTGCGAGAGGATGCATCCCGCAGGCTAGTCGAGTAAAAATACGTGCGAGAGGATGCATCCCGCAGGCTAGTTGAGTAAAAACACGTGCGAGGTTTTGTGGGATGCGCATGCGTAGGTTTTGTGGGATGCGCATGCGCAGGTTTTTTGGGATGCGCATGGCTAGTCGAGCAAAAACACGTGCGAGAGGATGCATCCCGCAGGCTAGTCGAGTAAAAACACGTGCGAGAGGATGCATCCCGCAGGCTAGTCGAGCAAAAACACGTGCGAGAGGATGCATCCCGCAGGCTAGTCGAGTAAAAACACGTGCGAGAGGATGCATCCCGCAGGCTAGTCGAGTAAAAACACGTGCGAGGTTTTGTGGGATGCGCATGCGCAGGTTTTTTGGGATGCGCATGGCTAGTCGAGCAAAAACACGTGCGAGAGGATGCATCCCGCAGGGTAGTCGAGTAAAAACACGTGCGAGAGGATGCATCCCGCAGGCTAGTCGAGCAAAAACACGTGCGAGAGGATGCATCCCGCAGGCTAGTCGAGTAAAAACACGTGCGAGAGGATGCATCCCGCAGGCTAGTCGAGTAAAAACACGTGCGAGGTTTTGTGGGATGCGCATGCGCAGGTTTTGTGGGATGCGCATGCGCAGGTTTTTTGGGATGCGCATGGCTAGTCGAGCAAAAACATGTGCGAGAGGATGCATCCCGCAGGGTAGTCGAGTAAAAACACGTGCGAGAGGATGCATCCCGCAGGCTAGTCGAGTAAAAACACGTGCGAGGTTTTGTGGGATGCGCATGCGCAGGTTTTTTGGGATGCGCATGGCTAGTCGAGCAAAAACACGTGCGAGAGGATGCATCCCGCAGGCTAGTCGAGCAAAAACACGTGCGAGAGGATGCATCCCGCAGGCTAGTCGAGCAAAAACACGTGCGAGAGGATGCATCCCGCAGGCTAGTCGAGCACAAACACGTGCGAGGTTTTGTGGGATGCGCATGCGCAGGTTTTTTGGGATGCGCATGGCTAGTCGAGTAAAAACACGTGCGAGAGGATGCATCCCGCAGGCTAGTCGAGCAAAAACACGTGCGAGAGGATGAATACCGCAGGCTAGTCGAGTAAAAACACGTGCGAGGTTTTGTGGGATGCGCATGCGCAGGTTTTGTGGGATGCGCATGCGCAGGTTTTGTGGGATGCGCATGCGCAGGTTTTTTGGGATGCGCATGGCTAGTCGAGGAAAAACACGTGCGAGAGGATGCATCCCGCAGGCTAGTCGAGTAAAAATACGTGCGAGAGGATGCATCCCGCAGGCTAGTTGAGTAAAAACACGTGCGAGGTTTTGTGGGATGCGCTTGCGTAGGTTTTGTGGGATGCGCATGCGCAGGTTTTTTGGGATGCGCATGCGCTAGTTTTTTGGGATGCGCATGGCTAGTCGAGCAAAAACACGTGCGAGAGGATGCATCCCGCAGGCTAGTCGAGTAAAAACACGTGCGAGAGGATGCATCCCGCAGGCTAGTCGAGTAAAATCACGTGCGAGGTTTTGTGGGATGCGCGTGCGCAGGTTTTGTGGGATGCGCATGCGCAGGTTTTTTGGGATGCGCATGGCTAGTCGAGCAAAAACACGTGCGAGAGGATGCATACCGCAGGCTAGTCGAGCAAAAACACGTGCGAGAGGATGCATCCCGCAGGCTAGTCGAGTAAAAACACGTGCGAGAGGATGCATCCCGCAGGCTAGTCGAGCAAAAACACGTGTGAGAGGATGCATCCCGCAGGCTAGTCGAGCACAAACACGTGCGAGGTTTTGTGGGATGCGCATGCGCAGGTTTTTTGGGATGCGCATGGCTAGTCGAGCAAAAACACGTGCGAGAGGATGCATCCCGCAGGCTTGTCGAGTAGAAACACGTGCGAGAGGATGCATCCCGCAGGCTAGTCGAGTAAAAAGACGTGCGAGGTTTTGTGGGATGCGCATGCGCAGGTTTTTTGGGATACGCATGGCTAGTCGAGCAAAAACACGTGCGAGAGGATGCATCCCGCAGGCTAGTCGAGCAAAAACACGTGCGAGAGGATGCATCCCGCAGGCTAGTCGAGTAAAAACACGTGCGAGAGGATACATCCCGCAGGCTAGTCGAGCAAAAACACGTGTGAGAGGATGCATCCCGCAGGCTAGTCGAGCACAAACACGTGCGAGGTTTTGTGGTATGCGCATGCGCAGGTTTTTTGGGATGCGCATGGCTAGTCGAGCAAAAACACGTGCGAGAGGATGCATCCCGCAGGCTAGTCGAGTAGAAACACGTGCGAGAGGATGCATCCCGCAGGATAGTCGAGTAAAAACACGTGCGAGGTTTTGTGGGATGCGCATGGCTAGTCGAGCAAAAACACGTGCGAGAGGATGCATCCCGCAGGCTAGTCGAGTAAAAACACGTGCGAGAGGGTGCGTCCCGCAGGCTAGTCGAGCAAAAACACGTGCGAGAGGATGCATCCCGCAGGCTAGCCGAGTAAAAACACGTGCGAGAGGATGCATCCCGCAGGCTAGTCGGGCAAAAACACGTGCGAGAGGATGCATCCCGCAGGCTAGTCGAGTAAAAACCCGTGCGAGAGGGTGCGTCCCGCAGGCTAGTCGAGCAAAAACACGTGCGAGAGGATGCATCCCGCAGGCTAGTCGAGCAAAAACACGTGCGAGAGGATGAATACCGCAGGCTAGTCGAGTAAAAACACGTGCGAGGTTTTGTGGGATGCGCATGCGCAGGTTTTGTGGGATGCGCATGCGCAGGTTTTGTGGGATGCGCATGCGCAGGTTTTTTGGGATGCGCATGGCTAGTCGAGGAAAAACACGTGCGAGAGTATGCATCCCGCAGGCTAGTCGAGTAAAAATACGTGCGAGAGGATGAATCCCGCAGGCTAGTCGAGTAAAAACACGTGCGAGGTTTTGTGGGATGCGCATGCGCAGGTTTTGTGGGATGCGCATGCGCAGGTTTTTTGGGATGCGCATGCGCAGGTTTTTTGGGATGCGCATGGCTAGTCGAGGAAAAACACGTGCGAGAGGATGCATCCCGCAGGCTAGTCGAGTAAAAATACGTGCGAGAGGATGCATCCCGCAGGCTAGTTGAGTAAAAACACGTGCGAGGTTTTGTGGGATGCGCATGCGTAGGTTTTGTGGGATGCGCATGCGCAGGTTTTTTGGGATGCGCATGGCTAGTCGAGCAAAAACACGTGCGAGAGGATGCATCCCGCAGGCTAGTCGAGTAAAAACACGTGCGAGAGGATGCATCCCGCAGGCTAGTCGAGCAAAAACACGTGCGAGAGGATGCATCCCGCAGGCTAGTCGAGTAAAAACACGTGCGAGAGGATGCATCCCGCAGGCTAGTCGAGTAAAAACACGTGCGAGGTTTTGTGGGATGCGCATGCGCAGGTTTTTTGGGATGCGCATGGCTAGTTGAGCAAAAACACGTGCGAGAGGATGCATCCCGCAGGGTAGTCGAGTAAAAACACGTGCGAGAGGATGCATCCCGCAGGCTAGTCGAGCAAAAACACGTGCGAGAGGATGAATCCCGCAGGCTAGTCGAGTAAAAACACGTGCGAGGTTTTGTGGGATGCGCATGCGCAGGTTTTGTGGGATGCGCATGCGCAGGTTTTTTGGGATGCGCATGCGCAGGTTTTTTGGGATGCGCATGGCTAGTCGAGGAAAAACACGTGCGAGAGGATGCATCCCGCAGGCTAGTCGAGTAAAAATACGTGCGAGAGGATGCATCCCGCAGGCTAGTTGAGTAAAAACACGTGCGAGGTTTTGTGGGATGCGCATGCGTAGGTTTTGTGGGATGCGCATGCGCAGGTTTTTTGGGATGCGCATGCGCAGGTTTTTTGGGATGCGCATGGCTAGTCGAGCAAAAACACGTGCGAGGTTTTGTGGGATGCGCATGCGCAGGTTTTGTGGGATGCGCATGCGCAGGTTTTTTGGGATGCGCATGGCTAGTCGAGGAAAAACACGTGCGAGAGGATGCATCCCGCAGGCTAGTCGAGTAAAAATACGTGCGAGAGGATGCATCCCGCAGGCTAGTCGAGCAAAAACACGTGCGAGAGGATGCATCCCGCAGGCTAGTCGAGTAACAACACGTGCGAGAGGATGCATCCCGCAGGCTAGTCGAGTAAAAACACGTGCGAGGTTTTGTGGGATGCGCATGCGCAGGTTTTTTGGGATGCGCATGGCTAGTCGAGCAAAAACACGTGCGAGAGGATGCATCCCGCAGGGTAGTCGAGTAAAAACACGTGCGAGAGGATGCATCCCGCAGGCTAGTCGAGTAAAAACACTTGCGAGAGGATGCATCCCGCAGGCTAGTCGAGCAAAAACACGTGCGAGAGGATGCATCCCGCAGGCTAGTCGAGTAAAAACACGTGCGAGAGGATGCATCCCGCAGGCTAGTCGAGTAAAAACACGTGCGAGGTTTTGTGGGATGCGCATGCGCAGGTTTTGTGGGATGCGCATGCGCAGGTTTAGTGGGATGCGCATGCGCAGGTTTTTTGGGATGCGCATGGCTAGTCGAGCAAAAACATGTGCGAGAGGATGCATCCCGCAGGGTAGTCGAGTAAAAACACGTGCGAGAGGATGCATCCCGCAGGCTAGTCGAGTAAAAACACGTGCGAGGTTTTGTGGGATGCGCATGCGCAGGTTTTTTGGGATGCGCATGGCTAGTCGAGCAAAAACACGTGCGAGAGGATGCATCCCGCAGGCTAGTCGAGCAAAAACACGTGCGAGAGGATGCATCCCGCAGGCTAGTCGAGCACAAACACGTGCGAGGTTTTGTGGGATGCGCATGCGCAGGTTTTTTGGGATGCGCATGGCTAGTCGAGTAAAAACACGTGCGAGAGGATGCATCCCGCAGGCTAGTCGAGCAAAAACACGTGCGAGAGGATGAATACCGCAGGCTAGTCGAGTAAAAACACGTGCGAGGTTTTGTGGGATGCGCATGCGCAGGTTTTGTGGGATGCGCATGCGCAGGTTTTGTGGGATGCGCATGCGCAGGTTTTTTGGGATGCGCATGGCTAGTCGAGGAAAAACACGTGCGAGAGGATGCATCCCGCAGGCTAGTCGAGTAAAAATACGTGCGAGAGGATGAATCCCGCAGGCTAGTCGAGTAAAAACACGTGCGAGGTTTTGTGGGATGCGCATGCGCAGGTTTTGTGGGATGCGCATGCGCAGGTTTTTTGGGATGCGCATGCGCAGGTTTTTTGGGATGCGCATGGCTAGTCGAGGAAAAACACGTGCGAGAGGATGCATCCCGCAGGCTAGTCGAGTAAAAACACGTGCGAGGTTTTGTGGGATGCGCATGCGCAGGTTTTTTGGGATGCGCATGGCTAGTTGAGCAAAAACACGTGCGAGAGGATGCATCCCGCAGGGTAGTCGAGTAAAAACACGTGCGAGAGGATGCATCCCGCAGGCTAGTCGAGTAAAAACACGTGCGAGAGGATGCATCCCGCAGGCTAGTCGAGCAAAAACACGTGCGAGAGGATGCATCCCGCAGGCTAGTCGAGTAAAAACACGTGCGAGAGGATGCATCCCGCAGGCTAGTCGAGCAAAAACACGTGCGAGAGGATGAATCCCGCAGGCTAGTCGAGTAAAAACACGTGCGAGGTTTTGTGGGATGCGCATGCGCAGGTTTTGTGGGATGGGCATGCGCAGGTTTTTTGGGATGCGCATGGCTAGTCGAGCAAAAACACGTGCGAGAGGATGCATCCCGCAGGCTAGTCGAGCAAAAACACGTGCGAGAGGATGCATCCCGCAGGCTAGTCGAGCAAAAACACGTGTGAGAGGATGCATCCCGCAGGCTAGTCGAGCACAAACAGGTGCGAGGTTTTGTGGGATGCGCATGCGCAGGTTTTTTGGGATGCGCATGGCTAGTCGAGCAAAAACACGTGCGAGAGGATGCATCCCGCAGGCTAGTCGAGTAAAAACACGTGCGAGAGGATGCGTCCCGCAGGCTAGTCGAGCAAAAACACGTGCGAGAGGATGCATCCCGCAGGCTAGTCGAGCAAAAACACGTGCGAGAGGATGAATCCCGCAGGCTAGTCGAGTAAAAACACGTGCGAGGTTTTGTGGGATGCGCATGCGCAGGTTTTGTGGGATGCGCATGCGCAGGTTTTTTGGGATGCGCATGCGCAGGTTTTTTGGGATGCGCATGGCTAGTCGAGGAAAAACACGTGCGAGAGGATGCATCCCGCAGGCTAGCCGAGTAAAAACACGTGCGAGAGGATGCATCCCGCAGGCTAGTCGAGCAAAACCACGTGCGAGAGGATGAATCCCGCAGGCTAGTCGAGTAAAAACACGTGCGAGGTTTTGTGGGATGCGCATGCGCAGGTTTTGTGGGATGCGCATGCGCAGGTTTTTTGGGATGCGCATGGCTAGTCGAGGAAAAACACGTGCGAGAGGATGCATCCCGCAGGCTAGTCGAGTAAAAATACGTGCGAGAGGATGCATCCCGCAGGCTAGTTGAGTAAAAACACGTGCGAGGTTTTGTGGGATGCGCATGCGTAGGTTTTGTGGGATGCGCATGCGCAGGTTTTTTGGGATGCGCATGGCTAGTCGAGCAAAAACACGTGCGAGAGGATGCATCCCGCAGGCTAGTCGAGTAAAAACACGTGCGAGAGGATGCATCCCGCAGGCTAGTCGAGCAAAAACACGTGCGAGAGGATGCATCCCGCAGGCTAGTCGAGTAAAAACACGTGCGAGAGGATGCATCCCGCAGGCTAGTCGAGTAAAAACACGTGCGAGGTTTTGTGGGATGCGCATGCGCAGGTTTTTTGGGATGCGCATGGCTAGTCGAGCAAAAACACGTGCGAGAGGATGCATCCCGCAGGGTAGTCGAGTAAAAACACGTGCGAGAGGATGCATCCCGCAGGCTAGTCGAGTAAAAACACGTGCGAGAGGATGCATCCCGCAGGCTAGTCGAGCAAAAACACGTGCGAGAGGATGCATCCCGCAGGCTAGTCGAGTAAAAACACGTGCGAGAGGATGCATCCCGCAGGCTAGTCGAGTAAAAACACGTGCGAGGTTTTGTGGGATGCGCATGCGCAGGTTTTGTGGGATGCGCATGCGCAGGTTTTTTGGGATGCGCATGGCTAGTCGAGCAAAAACATGTGCGAGAGGATGCATCCCGCAGGGTAGTCGAGTAAAAACACGTGCGAGAGGATGCATCCCGCAGGCTAGTCGAGTAAAAACACGTGCGAGGTTTTGTGGGATGCGCATGCGCAGGTTTTTTGGGATGCGCATGGCTAGTCGAGCAAAAACACGTGCGAGAGGATGCATCCCGCAGGCTAGTCGAGCAAAAACACGTGCGAGAGGATGCATCCCGCAGGCTAGTCGAGCAAAAACACGTGCGAGAGGATGCATCCCGCAGGCTAGTCGAGCACAAACACGTGCGAGGTTTTGTGGGATGCGCATGCGCAGGTTTTTTGGGATGCGCATGGCTAGTCGAGTAAAAACACGTGCGAGAGGATGCATCCCGCAGCTAGTCGAGCAAAAACACGTGCGAGAGGATGAATACCGCAGGCTAGTCGAGTAAAAACACGTGCGAGGTTTTGTGGGATGCGCATGCGCAGGTTTTGTGGGATGCGCATGCGCAGGTTTTGTGGGATGCGCATGCGCAGGTTTTTTTGGGATGCGCATGGCTAGTCGAGGAAAAACACGTGCGAGAGGATGCATCCCGCAGGCTAGTCGAGTAAAAATACGTGCGAGAGGATGCATCCCGCAGGCTAGTTGAGTAAAAACACGTGCGAGGTTTTGTGGGATGCGCTTGCGTAGGTTTTGTGGGATGCGCATGCGCAGGTTTTTTTGGGATGCGCATGCGCTAGTTTTTTGGGATGCGCATGGCTAGTCGAGCAAAAACACGTGCGAGAGGATGCATCCCGCAGGCTAGTCGAGTAAAAACACGTGCGAGAGGATGCATCCCGCAGGCTAGTCGAGTAAAATCACGTGCGAGGTTTTGTGGGGATGCGCGTGCGCAGGTTTTGTGGGATGCGCATGCGCAGGTTTTTTGGATGCGCATGGCTAGTCGAGCAAAAACACGTGCGAGAGGATGCATACCGCAGGCTAGTCGAGCAAAAACACGTGCGAGAGGATGCATCCCGCAGGCTAGTCGAGTAAAAACACGTGCGAGAGGATGCATCCCGCAGGCTAGTCGAGCAAAAACACGTGTGAGAGGATGCATCCCGCAGGCTAGTCGAGCACAAACACGTGCGAGGTTTTGTGGGATGCGCATGCGCAGGTTTTTTGGATGCGCATGGCTAGTCGAGCAAAAACACGTGCGAGAGGATGCATCCCGCAGGCTTGTCGAGTAGAAACACGTGCGAGAGGATGCATCCCGCAGGCTAGTCGAGTAAAAAGACGTGCGAGGTTTTGTGGGATGCGCATGCGCAGGTTTTTTGGATACGCATGGCTAGTCGAGCAAAAACACGTGCGAGAGGATGCATCCCGCAGGCTAGTCGAGCAAAAACACGTGCGAGAGATGCATCCCGCAGGCTAGTCGAGTAAAAACACGTGCGAGAGGATACATCCCGCAGGCTAGTCGAGCAAAAACACGTGTGAGAGGATGCATCCCGCAGGCTAGTCGAGCACAAACACGTGCGAGGTTTTGTGGTATGCGCATGCGCAGGTTTTTTGGGATGCGCATGGCTAGTCGAGCAAAAACACGTGCGAGAGGATGCATCCCGCAGGCTAGTCGAGTAGAAACACGTGCGAGAGGATGCATCCCGCAGGATAGTCGAGTAAAAACACGTGCGAGGTTTTGTGGGATGCGCATGGCTAGTCGAGCAAAAACACGTGCGAGAGGATGCATCCCGCAGGCTAGTCGAGTAAAAACACGTGCGAGAGGGTGCGTCCCGCAGGCTAGTCGAGCAAAAACACGTGCGAGAGGATGCATCCCGCAGGCTAGCCGAGTAAAAACACGTGCGAGAGGATGCATCCGCAGGCTAGTCGGGCAAAAACACGTGCGAGAGGATGCATCCCGCAGGCTAGTCGAGTAAAAACACGTGCGAGAGGGTGCGTCCCGCAGGCTAGTCGAGCAAAAACACGTGCGAGAGGATGCATCCCGCAGGCTAGTCGAGCAAAAACACGTGCGAGAGGATGAATACCGCAGGCTAGTCGAGTAAAAACACGTGCGAGGTTTTGTGGGATGCGCATGCGCAGGTTTTGTGGGATGCGCATGCGCAGGTTTTGTGGGATGCGCATGCGCAGGTTTTTTGGGATGCGCATGGCTAGTCGAGGAAAAACACGTGCGAGAGTATGCATCCCGCAGGCTAGTCGAGTAAAAATACGTGCGAGAGGATGAATCCCGCAGGCTAGTCGAGTAAAAACACGTGCGAGGTTTTGTGGGATGCGCATGCGCAGGTTTTGTGGGATGCGCATGCGCAGGTTTTTTGGGATGCGCATGCGCAGGTTTTTTGGGATGCGCAAGGCTAGTCGAGGAAAAACACGTGCGAGAGGATGCATCCGCAGGCTAGTCGAGTAAAAATACGTGCGAGAGGATGCATCCCGCAGGCTAGTTGAGTAAAAACACGTGCGAGGTTTTGTGGGATGCGCATGCGTAGGTTTTGTGGGATGCGCATGCGCAGGTTTTTTGGGATGCGCATGCGCAGGTTTTTTGGGATGCGCATGGCTAGTCGAGCAAAAACACGTGCGAGAGGATGCATCCCGCAGGCTAGTCGAGTAAAAACACGTGCGAGAGGATGCATCCCGCAGGCTAGTCGAGCAAAA
>NW_027469452.1:0-137272 GCF_051020765.1 Lasioglossum baleicum | reverse complement strand
GATGCATCCTCTCGCACGTGTTTTTACTCGACTAGCCTGCGGGGTGCATCCTCTCGCACGTGTTTTTACTCGACTAGCCTGCGGGATGCATCCTCTCGCACGTGTTTTTGCTCGACTAGTCTGCGGGATGCATCCTCTCGCACGTGTTTTTGCTCGACTAGCCTGCGGGATGCATCCTCTCGCACGTGTTTTTGCTCGACTAGCCTGCGGTATGCACCCTCCCGCACGTGTTTTTACTCGACTAGCCTGCGGGATGCATCCTATCGCACGCGTTTTTGCTCGACTAGCCTGCGGGATGCATCCTCTCGCACGTGTTTTTGCTCGACTAACCTGCGGGATGCATCCTCTCGAACGTGTTTTTAGTCGACTAGCCTGCAGGATGCATCCTCTCTCACGTGTTTTTACTCGACTAGCCTGCGGGATGCATCCTCTCGCACGTGTTTTTGCTCGACTAGCCTGCGGGATGCATCCTCTCGCACGTGTTTTTGCTCGACTAGCCTGCGGGATGCATCCTCTCGCACGTGTTTTTGCTCGACTAGCCATGCGCATCCCACAAAACCTAGCAAGTGTTTTTACTCGACTAGCCTGCGGGATGCATCCTCTCGCACGTGTTTTTACTCAACTAGCCTGCGGGAAGCATCCTCTCGCACGTGTTCTTACACGACTAGCCTGCGGGATGCATCCTCTCGCACGATTTTTTACTCGACTAGCCTGCGGGATGCATCCTCTCGCACGTGTTTTTACTCGACTAGCCTGCGGGATGCATCCTCTCGCACGTGTTTTTACTCGACTAGCCTGCGGGAAGCATCCTCTCGCACGTGTTTTTACTCGACTAGCCTGCGGGAAGCATCCTCTCGCTCGTGTTTTTACACGACTAGCCTGCGGGATGCATCCTCTCGCACGATTTGTACTCGACTAGCCTGCGGGATGCATCCTCTCGCACGTGTTTTTACTCGACTAGCCTGCGGGAAGCATCCTCTCGCACGTGTTTTTACTCGACTAGCCTGCGGGATGCATCCTCTCGCACGTGTTTTTACTCGACTAGCTTGCGGGATGCATCCTCTCGCACGTGTTTTTACTCGACTAGCCTGCGGGAAGCATCCTCTCGCACGTGTTTTTACTCGACTAGCCTGCGGGATGCATCCTCTCGCATGTGTTTTTACTCGACTAGCTTGCGGGATGCATCCTCTCGCATGTGTTTTTACTCGACTAGCCTGCGGGAAGCATCCTCTCGCACGTGTTTTTACTCGACTAGCCTGCGGGATGCATCCTCTCGCATGTGTTTTTACTCGACTAGCCTGCGGGATGCATCCTCTCGCATGTGTTTTTACTCGACTAGCCTGCGGGATGCATCCTCTCGCATGTGTTTTTACTCGACTAGCCTGCGGGATGCATCCTCTCGCATGTGTTTTTGCTCGACTAGCCTGCGGGATGCATACTCCCGCACGTGTTTTTACTCGACTAGCCTGCGGGATGCATCCTCTCGCACGTGTTTTTGCTCGACTAGCCTGCGGGATGCATCCTCTCGCACGTGTTTTTGCTCGACTAGCCTGCGGGATGCATCCTCTCGCACGTGTTTTTACCCGACTACCCTGCGGGATGCATCCTCTCGCACGTGTTTTTACTCGACTAGCCTGCGGGAAGCATCCTCTCGCACGTGTTTTTACTCGACTAGCCTGCGGGAAGCATCCTCTTGCACGTGTTTTTACTCGACTAGCCTGCGGGATGCATCCTCTCGCACGTGTTTTTACTCGACTAGCCTGCGGGATGCATCCTCTCGCACGTGTTTTTACTCGACTAGCCTGCGGGAAGCATACTCTCGCACGTGTTTTTACTCGACTAGCCTGCGGGAAGCATCCTCTTGCACGTGTTTTTACTCGACTAGCCTGCGGGATGCATCCTCTCGCATGTGTTTTTACTCGACTAGCCTGCGGGATGCATCCTCTCGCACGTGTTTTTGCTCGACTAGCCTGCGGGATGCATCCTCTCGCATGTGTTTTTGCTCGACTAGCCTGCGGGATGCATCCTCTCGCACGTGTTTTTACTCGACTAGTCTGCGGGATGCATCCTCTCGCACGTGTTTTTGCTCGACTAGCCTGCGGGATGCATCCTCTCGCACGTGTTTTTGCTCGACTAGCCTGCGGGATGCATCCTCTCGCACGTGTTTTTGCTCGACTAGCCTGCGGGATGCATCCTCTCGCACGTGTTTTTACTCGACTAGCCTGCGGGATGCATCCTCTCGCACGTGTTTTTACTCGACTAGCCTGCGGGGTGCATCCTCTCGCACGTGTTTTTACTCGACTAGCCTGCGGGATGCATCCTCTCGCACGTGTTTTTGCTCGACTAGTCTGCGGGATGCATCCTCTCGCACGTGTTTTTGCTCGACTAGCCTGCGGGATGCATCCTCTCGCACGTGTTTTTGCTCGACTAGCCTGCGGTATGCACCCTCCCGCACGTGTTTTTACTCGACTAGCCTGCGGGATGCATCCTCTCGCACGTGTTTTTGCTCGACTAGCCTGCGGGATGCATCCTCTCGCACGTGTTTTTGCTCGACTAGCCTGCGGGATGCATCCTCTCGCACGTGTTTTTGCTCGACTAGCCATGCGCATCCCACAAAACCTAGCAAGTGTTTTTACTCGACTAGCCTGCGGGATGCATCCTCTCGCACGTGTTTTTACTCAACTAGCCTGCGGGAAGCATCCTCTCGCACGTGTTCTTACACGACTAGCCTGCGGGATGCATCCTCTCGCACGATTTTTTACTCGACTAGCCTGCGGGATGCATCCTCTCGCACGTGTTTTTACTCGACTAGCCTGCGGGATGCATCCTCTCGCACGTGTTTTTACTCGACTAGCCTGCGGGAAGCATCCTCTCGCACGTGTTTTTACTCGACTAGCCTGCGGGAAGCATCCTCTCGCTCGTGTTTTTACACGACTAGCCTGCGGGATGCATCCTCTCGCACGATTTGTACTCGACTAGCCTGCGGGATGCATCCTCTCGCACGTGTTTTTACTCGACTAGCCTGCGGGATGCATCCTCTCGCACGTGTTTTTACTCGACTAGCTTGCGGGATGCATCCTCTCGCACGTGTTTTTACTCGACTAGCCTGCGGGAAGCATCCTCTCGCACGTGTTTTTACTCGACTAGCCTGCGGGATGCATCCTCTCGCATGTGTTTTTACTCGACTAGCTTGCGGGATGCATCCTCTCGCATGTGTTTTTACTCGACTAGCCTGCGGGAAGCATCCTCTCGCACGTGTTTTTACTCGACTAGCCTGCGGGATGCATCCTCTCGCATGTGTTTTTACTCGACTAGCCTGCGGGATGCATCCTCTCGCATGTGTTTTTACTCGACTAGCCTGCGGGATGCATCCTCTCGCATGTGTTTTTACTCGACTAGCCTGCGGGATGCATCCTCTCGCATGTGTTTTTGCTCGACTAGCCTGCGGGATGCATACTCCCGCACGTGTTTTTACTCGACTAGCCTGCGGGATGCATCCTCTCGCACGTGTTTTTGCTCGACTAGCCTGCGGGATGCATCCTCTCGCACGTGTTTTTGCTCGACTAGCCTGCGGGATGCATCCTCTCGCACGTGTTTTTACCCGACTACCCTGCGGGATGCATCCTCTCGCACGTGTTTTTACTCGACTAGCCTGCGGGATGCATCCTCTCGCATGTGTTTTTACTCGACTAGCCTGCGGGATGCATCCTCTCGCATGTGTTTTTACTCGACTAGCCTGCGGGATGCATCCTCTCGCATGTGTTTTTACTCGACTAGCATGCGGGATGCATCCTCTCGCACGTGTTTTTGCTCGACTAGCCATGCGCATCCCAAAAAACCTGCGCATGCGCATCCCAAAAAACCTGCGCATTCGCATCCCACAAAACCTGCGCATGCGCATCCCACAAAACCTGCGCATGCGCATCCCACAAAACCTGCGCATGCGCATCCCAAAAACCCTGCGCATGCGCATCCCACAAAACCTCGCACGTATTTTTACTCGACTAGCCTGCGGGATGCATCCTCTCGCATGTGTTTTTACTCGACTAGCCTGCGGGATGCATCCTCTCGCATGTGTTTTTACTCGACTAGCATGCGGGATGCATCCTCTCGCACGTGTTTTTGCTCGACTAACCATGCGCATCCCAAAAACCCTGCGCATGCGCATCCCACAAAACCTCGCACGTGTTCTTACTCGACTAGCCAGCGGGATGCATCCTCTCGCATGTGTTTTTACTCGACTAGCCTGCGGGATGCATCCTCTCGCATGTGTTTTTACTCGACTAGCCTGCGGGATGCATCCTCTCGCACGTGTTTTTGCCCGACAAGCCTGCGGGATGCATCCTCTCGCACGTGTTTTTACTCGACTAGCCTGCGGGATGCATCCTCTCGCACGTGTTTTTACTCGACTAGCCTGCGGGATGCATCCTCTCGCACGTGTTTTTACTCGACTAGCCTGCGGGATGCATCCTCTCGCACGTGTTTTTACTCGACTAGCCTGCGGGATGCATCCTCTCGCACGTGTTTTTACTCGACTAGCCTGCGGGAAGCATACTCTCGCACGTGTTTTTACTCGACTAGCCTGCGGGAAGCATCCTCTTGCACGTGTTTTTACTCGACTAGCCTGCGGGATGCATCCTCTCGCATGTGTTTTTACTCGACTAGCCTGCGGGATGCATCCTCTCGCACGTGTTTTTGCTCGACTAGCCTGCGGGATGCATCCTCTCGCATGTGTTTTTGCTCGACTAGCCTGCGGGATGCATCCTCTCGCACGTGTTTTTACTCGACTAGCCTGCGGGATGCATCCTCTCGCACGTGTTTTTACTCGACTAGCCTGCGGGAAGCATACTCTCGCACGTGTTTTTACTCGACTAGCCTGCGGGAAGCATCCTCTTGCACGTGTTTTTACTCGACTAGCCTGCGGGATGCATCCTCTCGCATGTGTTTTTACTCGACTAGCCTGCGGGATGCATCCTCTCGCACGTGTTTTTGCTCGACTAGCCTGCGGGATGCATCCTCTCGCATGTGTTTTTGCTCGACTAGCCTGCGGGATGCATCCTCTCGCACGTGTTTTTACTCGACTAGTCTGCGGGATGCATCCTCTCGCACGTGTTTTTGCTCGACTAGCCTGCGGGATGCATCCTCTCGCACGTGTTTTTGCTCGACTAGCCTGCGGGATGCATCCTCTCGCACGTGTTTTTGCTCGACTAGCCTGCGGGATGCATCCTCTCGCACGTGTTTTTACTCGACTAGCCTGCGGGATGCATCCTCTCGCACGTGTTTTTACTCGACTAGCCTGCGGGGTGCATCCTCTCGCACGTGTTTTTACTCGACTAGCCTGCGGGATGCATCCTCTCGCACGTGTTTTTGCTCGACTAGTCTGCGGGATGCATCCTCTCGCACGTGTTTTTGCTCGACTAGCCTGCGGGATGCATCCTCTCGCACGTGTTTTTGCTCGACTAGCCTGCGGTATGCACCCTCCCGCACGTGTTTTTACTCGACTAGCCTGCGGGATGCATCCTATCGCACGCGTTTTTGCTCGACTAGCCTGCGGGATGCATCCTCTCGCACGTGTTTTTGCTCGACTAACCTGCGGGATGCATCCTCTCGAACGTGTTTTTACTCGACTAGCCTGCAGGATGCATCCTCTCTCACGTGTTTTTACTCGACTAGCCTGCGGGATGCATCCTCTCGCACGTGTTTTTGCTCGACTAGCCTGCGGGATGCATCCTCTCGCACGTGTTTTTGCTCGACTAGCCTGCGGGATGCATCCTCTCGCACGTGTTTTTGCTCGACTAGCCATGCGCATCCCACAAAACCTCGCAAGTGTTTTTACTCGACTAGCCTGCGGGATGCATCCTCTCGCACGTGTTTTTACTCAACTAGCCTGCGGGAAGCATCCTCTCGCACGTGTTTTTACACGACTAGCCTGCGGGAAGCATCCTCTCGCACGTGTTTTTACACGACTAGCCTGCGGGAAGCATCCTCTCGCACGTGTTTTTACTCGACTAGCCTGCGGGAAGCATCCTCTCGCTCGTGTTTTTACACGACTAGCCTGCGGGATGCATCCTCTCGCACGATTTGTACTCGACTAGCCTGCGGGATGCATCCTCTCGCATGTGTTTTTACTCGACTAGCCTGCGGGATGCATCCTCTCGCATGTGTTTTTACTCGACTAGCCTGCGGGAAGCATCCTCTCGCACGTGTTTTTACTCGACTAGCCTGCGGGATGCATCCTCTCGCATGTGTTTTTACTCGACTAGCCTGCGGGATGCATCCTCTCGCATGTGTTTTTACTCGACTAGCCTGCGGGATGCATCCTCTCGCATGTGTTTTTACTCGACTAGCCTGCGGGATGCATCCTCTCGCATGTGTTTTTACTCGACTAGCATGCGGGATGCATCCTCTCGCACGTGTTTTTGCTCGACTAGCCATGCGCATCCCAAAAAACCTGCGCATGCGCATCCCAAAAAACCTGCGCATTCGCATCCCACAAAACCTGCGCATGCGCATCCCACAAACCTGCGCATGCGCATCCCACAAAACCTGCGCATGCGCATCCCAAAAACCCTGCACATGCGCATCCCACAAAACCTCGCACGTATTTTTACTCGACTAGCCTGCGGGATGCATCCTCTCGCATGTGTTTTTACTCGACTAGCCTGCGGGATGCATCCTCTCGCATGTGTTTTTACTCGACTAGCATGCGGGATGCATCCTCTCGCACGTGTTTTTGCTCGACTAGCCATGCGCATCCCAAAAACCCTGCGCATGCGCATCCCACAAAACCTCGCACGTGTTCTTACTCGACTAGCCAGCGGGATGCATCCTCTCGCATGTGTTTTTACTCGACTAGCCTGCGGGATGCATCCTCTCGCATGTGTTTTTACTCGACTAGCCTGCGGGATGCATCCTCTCGCATGTGTTTTTACTCGACTAGCATGCGGGATGCATCCTCTCGCACGTGTTTTTGCTCGACTAGCCATGCGCATCCCAAAAACCCTGCGCATGCGCATCCCACAAAACCTCGCACGTGTTCTTACTCGACTAGCCTGCGGGATGCATCCTCTCGCACGTGTTTTTACTCGACTAGCCTACGGGATGTATCCTCTCGCACGTGTTTTTACTCGACTAGACTGCGGGATGCATCCTCTCGCACGTGTTTTTACTCGACTAGCCTGCGGGATGCATCCTCTCGCACGTGTTTTTGCCCGACTAGCCTGCGGGATGCATTCTCTCGCACGTGTGTTTACTCGACTAGCCTGCGGGATGCATCCTCTAGCACGTGTTTTTACTCGACTAGCCTGCGGGATGCATCCTCTCGCACGTGTTTTTACTCGACTAGCCTGCGGGATGCATCCTCTCGCATGTGTTTTTACTCGACTAGCCTGCGGGATGCATCCTCTCGCATGTGTTTTTACTCGACTAGCCTGCGGGATGCATCCTCTCGCACGTGTTTTTACTCGACTAGCCTGCGGGATTCATCCTCTCGCACGTGTTTTTACTCGACTAGCCTACGGGATGTATCCTCTCGCACGTGTTTTTACTCGACTAGCCTGCGGGATGCATCCTCTCGCACGTGTTTTTACTCGACTAGCCTGCGGGATGCATCCTCTCGCACGTGTTTTTTCCCGACAAGCCTGCGGGATGCATCCTCTCGCACGTGTTTTTACTCGACTAGCCTGCGGGATGCATCCTCTCGCACGTGTTTTTACTCGACTAGCCTGCGGGATGCATCCTCTCGCACGTGTTTTTACTCGACTAGCCTGCGGGATGCATCCTCTCGCACGTGTTTTTACTCGACTAGCCTGCGGGATGCATCCTCTCGCACGTGTTTTTACTCGACTAGCCTGCGGGATGCATCCTCTCGCACGTGTTTTTACTCGACTAGCCTGCGGGATGCATCCTCTCGCACGTGTTTTTACTCGACTAGCCTGCGGGATGCATCCTCTCGCACGTGTTTTTACTCGACTAGCTTGCGGGATGCATCCTCTCGCACGTGTTTTTACTCGACTAGCCTGCGGGAAGCATCCTCTCGCACGTGTTTTTACTCGACTAGCCTGCGGGATGCATCCTCTCGCATGTGTTTTTACTCGACTAGCTTGCGGGATGCATCCTCTCGCATGTGTTTTTACTCGACTAGCCTGCGGGAAGCATCCTCTCGCACGTGTTTTTACTCGACTAGCCTGCGGGATGCATCCTCTCGCATGTGTTTTTACTCGACTAGCCTGCGGGATGCATCCTCTCGCATGTGTTTTTACTCGACTAGCCTGCGGGATGCATCCTCTCGCATGTGTTTTTACTAGACTAGCCTACGGGATGTATCCTCTCGCACGTGTTTTTACTCGACTAGACTGCGGGATGCATCCTCTCGCACGTGTTTTTACTCGACTAGCCTGCGGGATGCATCCTCTCGCACGTGTTTTTGCCCGACTAGCCTGCGGGATGCATTCTCTCGCACGTGTGTTTACTCGACTAGCCTGCGGGATGCATCCTCTAGCACGTGTTTTTACTCGACTAGCCTGCGGGATGCATCCTCTCGCACGTGTTTTTACTCGACTAGCCTGCGGGATGCATCCTCTCGCATGTGTTTTTACTCGACTAGCCTGCGGGATGCATCCTCTCGCATGTGTTTTTACTCGACTAGCCTGCGGGATGCATCCTCTCGCACGTGTTTTTACTCGACTAGCCTGCGGGATTCATCCTCTCGCACGTGTTTTTACTCGACTAGCCTACGGGATGTATCCTCTCGCACGTGTTTTTACTCGACTAGCCTGCGGGATGCATCCTCTCGCACGTGTTTTTACTGGACTAGCCTGCGGGATGCATCCTCTCGCACGTGTTTTTGCCCGACAAGCCTGCGGGATGCATCCTCTCGCACGTGTTTTTACTCGACTAGCCTGCGGGATGCATCCTCTCGCACGTGTTTTTACTCGACTAGCCTGCGGGATGCATCCTCTCGCACGTGTTTTTACTCGACTAGCCTGCGGGATGCATCCTCTCGCACGTGTTTTTACTCGACTAGCCTGCGGGATGCATCCTCTCGCACGTGTTTTTACTCGACTAGCCTGCGGGATGCATCCTCTCGCACGTGTTTTTACTCGACTAGCCTGCGGGATGCATCCTCTCGCACGTGTTTTTACTCGACTAGCCTGCGGGATGCATCCTCTCGCACGTGTTTTTACTCGACTAGCCTACGGGATGTATCCTCTCGCACGTGTTTTTACTCGACTAGACTGCGGGATGCATCCTCTCGCACGTGTTTTTACTCGACTAGCCTGCGGGATGCATCCTCTCGCACGTGTTTTTGCCCGACTAGCCTGCGGGATGCATCCTCTCGCACGTGTGTTTACTCGACTAGCCTGCGGGATGCATCCTCTCGCACGTGTTTTTACTCGACTAGCCTGCGGGATGCATCCTCTCGCACGTGTTTTTACTCGACTAGCCTGCGGGATGCATCCTCTCGCATGTGTTTTTACTCGACTAGCCTGCGGGATGCATCCTCTCGCACGTGTTTTTACTCGACTAGCCTGCGGGATGCATCCTCTCGCACGTGTTTTTACTCGACTAGCCTACGGGATGTATCCTCTCGCACGTGTTTTTACTCGACTAGCCTGCGGGATGCATCCTCTCGCACGTGTTTTTGCCCGACAAGCCTGCGGGATGCATCCTCTCGCACGTGTTTTTACTCGACTAGCCTGCGGGATGCATCCTCTCGCACGTGTTTTTACTCGACTAGCCTGCGGGATGCATCCTCTCGCACGTGTTTTTACTCGACTAGCCTGCGGGATGCATCCTCTCGCATGTGTTTTTACTCGCCTAGCCTGCGGGATGCATCCTCTCGCACGTGTTTTTACTCGACTAGCCTGCGGGATGCATCCTCTCGCACGTGTTTTTACTCGTCTAAGCTGCGGGATGCATCCTCTCGCACGAGTTTCTACTCGACTAGCCTGCGGGATGCATCCTCTCGCATGTGTTTTTACTCGACTAGCATGCGGGAAGCATCCTCTCGCACGTGTTTTTACTCGACTAGCCTGCGGGATGCATCCTCTCGCACGTGTTTTTAATCGACTAGCCTGCGGGATGCATCCTCTCTCACGTGTTTTTGCTCGACTAGCCTGCGGGATGCATCCTCTCACACGTGTTTTTGCTCGACTAGCCTGTGGGATGCATCCCCTCGCACGTGTTTTTACTCGACTAGCCCGCGGGAAGTATCCTCTCGCACGTGTTTTTACTCGACTAGCCTGCGGGATGCATCCTCTCCAACGTGTTTTTGCTCGACTAGCCTGCGGGATGCATCCTCTCGCACGTGTTTTTACTCGACTAGCCTGAGGGATGCATCCTCTCGCACGTGTTTTTACTCGACTAGCCTGCGGGATGCATCCTCTCGCACGTGTTTTTACTCGACTATCCTGCGGGATGCATCCTCTCGCACGTGTTTTTACTCGACTAACCTGCGGGGTGCATCCTCTCGCACGTGTTTTTGCTCGACTAGCCTGCGGGATGCATCCTCTCGCACGTGTTTTTGCTCGACTAGCCTGCGGGATGCATCCTCTCGCACGTGTTTTTACTCGACTAGCCTGCGGGATGCATCCTCTCGCACGTGTTTTTACTCGACTAGCCTGCGGGGTGCATCCTCTCGCACGTGTTTTTACTCGACTAGCCTGCGGGATGCATCCTCTCGCACGTGTTTTTGCTCGACTAGTCTGCGGGATGCATCCTCTCGCACGTGTTTTTGCTCGACTAGCCTGCGGGATGCATCCTCTCGCACGTGTTTTTGCTCGACTAGCCTGCGGTATGCACCCTCCCGCACGTGTTTTTACTCGACTAGCCTGCGGGATGCATCCTATCGCACGCGTTTTTGCTCGACTAGCCTGCGGGATGCATCCTCTCGCACGTGTTTTTGCTCGACTAACCTGCGGGATGCATCCTCTCGAACGTGTTTTTACTCGACTAGCCTGCAGGATGCATCCTCTCTCACGTGTTTTTACTCGACTAGCCTGCGGGATGCATCCTCCCGCACGTGTTTTTACTCGACTAGCCTGCGGGATGCATCCTATCGCACGCGTTTTTGCTCGACTAGCCTGCGGGATGCATCCTCTCGCACGTGTTTTTGCTCGACTAACCTGCGGGATGCATCCTCTCGAACGTGTTTTTACTCGACTAGCCTGCAGGATGCATCCTCTCTCACGTGTTTTTACTCGACTAGCCTGCGGGATGCATCCTCTCGCACGTGTTTTTGCTCGACTAGCCTGCGGGATGCATCCTCTCGCACGTGTTTTTGCTCGACTAGCCTGCGGGATGCATCCTCTCGCACGTGTTTTTGCTCGACTAGCCATGCGCATCCCACAAAACCTAGCAAGTGTTTTTACTCGACTAGCCTGCGGGATGCATCCTCTCGCACGTGTTTTTACTCAACTAGCCTGCGGGAAGCATCCTCTCGCACGTGTTCTTACACGACTAGCCTGCGGGATGCATCCTCTCGCACGATTTTTTACTCGACTAGCCTGCGGGATGCATCCTCTCGCACGTGTTTTTACTCGACTAGCCTGCGGGATGCATCCTCTCGCACGTGTTTTTACTCGACTAGCCTGCGGGAAGCATCCTCTCGCACGTGTTTTTACTCGACTAGCCTGCGGGAAGCATCCTCTCGCTCGTGTTTTTACACGACTAGCCTGCGGGATGCATCCTCTCGCACGATTTGTACTCGACTAGCCTGCGGGATGCATCCTCTCGCACGTGTTTTTACTCGACTAGCCTGCGGGAAGCATCCTCTCGCACGTGTTTTTACTCGACTAGCCTGCGGGATGCATCCTCTCGCACGTGTTTTTACTCGACTAGCTTGCGGGATGCATCCTCTCGCACGTGTTTTTACTCGACTAGCCTGCGGGAAGCATCCTCTCGCACGTGTTTTTACTCGACTAGCCTGCGGGATGCATCCTCTCGCATGTGTTTTTACTCGACTAGCTTGCGGGATGCATCCTCTCGCATGTGTTTTTACTCGACTAGCCTGCGGGAAGCATCCTCTCGCACGTGTTTTTACTCGACTAGCCTGCGGGATGCATCCTCTCGCATGTGTTTTTACTCGACTAGCCTGCGGGATGCATCCTCTCGCATGTGTTTTTACTCGACTAGCCTGCGGGATGCATCCTCTCGCATGTGTTTTTACTCGACTAGCCTGCGGGATGCATCCTCTCGCATGTGTTTTTACTCGACTAGCATGCGGGATGCATCCTCTCGCACGTGTTTTTGCTCGACTAGCCATGCGCATCCCAAAAAACCTGCGCATGCGCATCCCAAAAAACCTGCGCATTCGCATCCCACAAAACCTGCGCATGCGCATCCCACAAAACCTGCGCATGCGCATCCCACAAAACCTGCGCATGCGCATCCCACAAAACCTCGCACGTATTTTTACTCGACTAGCCTGCGGGATGCATCCTCTCGCATGTGTTTTTACTCGACTAGCCTGCGGGATGCATCCTCTCGCATGTGTTTTTACTCGACTAGCATGCGGGATGCATCCTCTCGCACGTGTTTTTGCTCGACTAACCATGCGCATCCCAAAAACCCTGCGCATGCGCATCCCACAAAACCTCGCACGTGTTCTTACTCGACTAGCCAGCGGGATGCATCCTCTCGCATGTGTTTTTACTCGACTAGCCTGCGGGATGCATCCTCTCGCATGTGTATTTACTCGACTAGCCAGCGGGATGCATCCTCTCGCATGTGTTTTTACTCGACTAGCATGCGGGATGCATCCTCTCGCACGTGTTTTTGCTCGACTAGCCATGCGCATCCCAAAAACCCTGCGCTTGTGCATCCCACAAAACCTCGCACGTGTTCTTACTCGACTAGCCAGCGGGATGCATCCTCTCGCATGTGTTTTTACTCGACTAGCCTACGGGATGTATCCTCTCGCACGTGTTTTTACTCGACTAGACTGCGGGATGCATCCTCTCGCACGTGTTTTTACTCGACTAGCCTGCGGGATGCATCCTCTCGCACGTGTTTTTGCCCGACTAGCCTGCGGGATGCATCCTCTCGCACGTGTGTTTACTCGACTAGCCTGCGGGATGCATCCTCTAGCACGTGTTTTTACTCGACTAGCCTGCGGGATGCATCCTCTCGCACGTGTTTTTACTCGACTAGCCTGCGGGATGCATCCTCTCGCATGTGTTTTTACTCGACTAGCCTGCGGGATGCATCCTCTCGCACGTGTTTTTACTCGACTAGCCTGCGGGATGCATCCTCTCGCACGTGTTTTTACTCGACTAGCCTGCGGGATGCATCCTCTCGCACGTGTTTTTACTCGACTAGCCTACGGGATGTATCCTCTCGCACGTGTTTTTACTCGACTAGCCTGCGGGATGCATCCTCTCGCACGTGTTTTTACTCGACTAGCCTGCGGGATGCATCCTCTCGCACGTGTTTTTGCCCGACAAGCCTGCGGGATGCATCCTCTCGCACGTGTTTTTACTCGACTAGCCTGCGGGATGCATCCTCTCGCACGTGTTTTTACTCGACTAGCCTGCGGGATGCATCCTCTCGCACGTGTTTTTACTCGACTAGCCTGCGGGATGCATCCTCTCGCACGTGTTTTTACTCGACTAGCCTGCGGGATGCATCCTCTCGCACGTGTTTTTACTCGACTAGCCTGCGGGAAGCATACTCTCGCACGTGTTTTTACTCGACTAGCCTGCGGGAAGCATCCTCTTGCACGTGTTTTTACTCGACTAGCCTGCGGGATGCATCCTCTCGCACGTGTTTTTACTCGACTAGCCTGCGGGATGCATCCTCTCGCACGTGTTTTTACTCGACTATCCTGCGGGATGCATCCTCTCGCACGTGTTTTTACTCGACTAGCCTGCGGGGTGCATCCTCTCGCACGTGTTTTTACTCGACTAGCCTGCGGGATGCATCCTCTCGCACGTGTTTTTACTCGACTAGCCTGCGGGATGCATCCTCTCGCACGTGTTTTTACTCGACTAGCCTACGGGATGTATCCTCTCGCACGTGTTTTTACTCGACTAGACTGCGGGATGCATCCTCTCGCACGTGTTTTTACTCGACTAGCCTGCGGGATGCATCCTCTCGCACGTGTTTTTGCCCGACTAGCCTGCGGGATGCATCCTCTCGCACGTGTGTTTACTCGACTAGCCTGCGGGATGCATCCTCTCGCACGTGTTTTTACTCGACTATCCTGCGGGATGCATCCTCTCGCACGTGTTTTTACTCGACTAGCCTGCGGGGTGCATCCTCTCGCACGTGTTTTTACTCGACTAGCCTGCGGGATGCATCCTCTCGCACGTGTTTTTACTCGACTAGCCTGCGGGATGCATCCTCTCGCACGTGTTTTTACTCGACTAGCCTACGGGATGTATCCTCTCGCACGTGTTTTTACTCGACTAGACTGCGGGATGCATCCTCCCGCACGTGTTTTTACTCGACTAGCCTGCGGGATGCATCCTCTCGCACGTGTTTTTGCCCGACTAGCCTGCGGGATGCATCCTCTCGCACGTGTGTTTACTCGACTAGCCTGCGGGATGCATCCTCTCGCACGTGTTTTTACTCGACTAGCCTGCGGGATGCATCCTCTCGCACGTGTTTTTACTCGACTAACCTGCGGGATGCATCCTCTCGCATGTGTTATTACTCGACTAGCCTGCGGGATGCATCCTCTCGCACGTGTTTTTACTCGACTAGCCTGCGGGATGCATCCTCTCGCACGTGTTTTTACTCGACTAGCCTGCGGGATGCATCCTCTCGCACGTGTTTTTACTCGACTAGCCTGCGGGAAGCATCCTCCCGCACGTGTTTATACTCGACTAGCCTGCGGGAAGCATCCTCTCGCACGTGTTTTTACTCGAGTAGCCTGCGGGATGCATCCTCTCGCACGTGTTTTTACTCGACTAGCCTGCGGGAAGCATCCTCTCGCACGTGTTTTTACTCGACTGGCCTGCGGGATGCATCCTCTCGCATGTGTTTTTACTCGACTAGCCTGCGGGATGCATTCTCTCGCACGTGTTTTTACTCGACTAGCCTGCGGGATGCATCCTCTCGCATGTGTTTTTACTCGACTAGCATGCGGGAAGCATCCTCTCGCACGTGTTTTTACTCGACTAGCCTGCGGGATGCATCCTCTCGCACGTGTTTTTAATCGACTAGCCTGCGGGATGCATCCTCTCGCACGTGTTTTTGCTCGACTAGCCTGCGGGATGCATCCTCTCACACGTGTTTTTGCTCGACTAGCCTGTGGGATGCATCCCCTCGCACGTGTTTTTACTCGACTAGCCCGCGGGAAGTATCCTCTCGCACGTGTTTTTACTCGACTAGCCTGCGGGATGCATCCTCTCGCACGTGTTTTTGCTCGACCAGCCTGCGGGATGCATCCTCTCGCACGTGTTTTTACTCGACTAGCCTGAGGGATGCATCTTCTCGCACGTGTTTTTACTCGACTAGTCTGCGGGATGCATCCTCTCGCACGTGTTTTTACTCGACTATCCTGCGGGATGCATCCTCTCGCACGTGTTTTTACTCGACTAGCCTGCGGGGTGCATCCTCTCGCACGTGTTTTTACTCGACTAGCCTGCGGGATGCATCCTCTCGCACGTGTTTTTACTCGACTAGCCTGCGGGATGCATCCTCTCGCACGTGTTTTCACTCGACTAGCCTACGGGATGTATCCTCTCGCACGTGTTTTTACTCGACTAGACTGCGGGATGCATCCTCTCGCACGTGTTTTTACTCGACTAGCCTGCGGGATGCATCCTCTCGCACGTGTTTTTGCCCGACTAGCCTGCGGGATGCATCCTCTCGCACGTGTGTTTACTCGACTAGCCTGCGGGATGCATCCTCTCGCACGTGTTTTTACTCGACTAGCCTGCGGGATGCATCCTCTCGCACGTGTTTTTACTCCACTAACCTGCGGGATGCATCCTCTCGCATGTGTTATTACTCGACTAGCCTGCGGGATGCATCCTCTCGCACGTGTTTTTACTCGACTAGCCTGCGGGATGCATCCTCTCGCACGTGTTTTTACTCGACTAGCCTGCGGGATGCATCCTCTCGCACGTGTTTTTACTCGACTAGCCTACGAGATGTATCCTCTCGCACGTGTTTTTACTCGACTAGCCTGCGGGATGCATCCTCTCGCACGTGTTTTTACTCGACTAGCCTGCGGGATGCATCCTCTCGCACGTGTTTTCGCCCGACAAGCCTGCGGGATGCATCCTCTCGCACGTGTTTTTACTCGACTAGCCTGCGGGATGCATCCTCTCGCACGTGTTTTTACTCGACTAGCCTGCGGGATGCATCCTCTCGCACGTGTTTTTACTCGACTAGCCTGCGGGATGCATCCTCTCGCATGTGTTTTTACTCGACTAGCCTGCGGGATGCATCCTCTCGCACGTGTTTTTACTCGACTAGCCTGCGGGATGCATCCTCTCGCACGTGTTTTTACTCGAGTAGCCTGCGGGATGCATCCTCTCGCACGTGTTTTTACTCGACTAGCCTGCGGGATGCATCCTCTCGCACGTGTTTTTACTCGACTAGCCTGCGGGATGCATCCTCTCGCACGTGTTTTTATTCGACTAGCCTGCGGGATGCATCCTCTCGCACGTGATTTTACTCGACTAGCCTGCGGGATGCATCCTCTCGCACGTGTTTTTGCTCGACTAGCCATGCGCATCCTAAAAAACCTGCGCATGCGCATCCCAAAAAACCTGCGCATTCGCATCCCACAAATCCTGCGCATGCGCATCCCACAAAACCTCGCACGTATTTTTACTCGACTAGCCTGCGGGAAGCATCCTCTCGCACGTGTTTTTACTCGACTAGCCTGCGGGAAGCATCCTCTCGCACGTGTTTTTACTCGACTAGCCTGCGGGAAGCATCCTCTCGCACGTGTTTTTACTCGACTAGCCTGCGGGATGCATCCTCTCGCACGTGTTTTTACTCGACTAGCCTGCGGGAAGCATCCTCTCGCACGTGTTTTTACTCGACTAGCCTGCGGGATGCATCCTCTCGCACGTTTTTTTAATCGACTAGCCTGCGGGATGCATCCTCTCGCACGTGTTTTTACTCGACTAGCCTGCGGGAAGCATCCTCTCGCACGTGTTTTTGCTCGACTAGCCTGCGGGATGCATCCTCTCGCACGTGTTTTTACTCGACTAGCCTGCGAGATGCTTCCTCTCGCATGTGTTTTTACTCGACTAGCCTGCGGGATGCATCCTCTCGCATGTGTTTTTACTCGACTAGCCTGCGGGATGCATCCTCTCGCACGTGTTTTTACTCGACTAGCCTGCGGGATGCATCCTCTCGCACGTGTTTTTATTCGACTAGCCTGCGGGATGCATCCTCTCGCACGTGTTTTTATTCGACTAGCCTGCGGGATGCATCCTCTCGCACGTGATTTTACTCGACTAGCCTGCGGGATGCATCCTCTCACACGTGTTTTTGCTCGACTAGCCTGTGGGATGCATCCTCTCGCACGTGTTTTTGCTCGACTAGCCTGCGGGAAGCATCCTCTCGCACGTGTTTTTACTCGTCTAGCCTGCGGGATGCATCCTCTCGCACGTGTTTTTACTCGACTAGCCTGCGGGATGCATCCTCTCGCACGTTTCTTTAATCGACTAGCCTGCGGGATGCATCCTCTCGCACGTGTTTTTACTCGACTAGCCTGCGGGATGCATCCTCTCGCACGTGATTTTACTCGACTAGCCTGCGGGATGCATCCTCTCACACGTGTTTTTGCTCGACTAGCCTGTGGGATGCATCCTCTCGCACGTGTTTTTGCTCGACTAGCCTGCGGGAAGCATCCTCTCGCACGTGTTTTTACTCGACTAGCCTGCGGGAAGCATCCTCTCGCACGTGTTTTTACTCGACTAGCCTGCGGGATGCATCCTCTCGCATGTGTTTTTACTCGACTAGCTTGCGGGATGCATCCTCTCGCATGTGTTTTTACTCGACTAGCCTGCGGGAAGCATCCTCTCGCACGTGTTTTTACTCGACTAGCCTGCGGGATGCATCCTCTCGCATGTGTTTTTACTCGACTAGCCTGCGGGATGCATCCTCTCGCATGTGTTTTTACTCGACTAGCCTGCGGGATGCATCCTCTCGCATGTGTTTTTACTCGACTAGCCTGCGGGATGCATCCTCTCGCATGTGTTTTTACTCGACTAGCATGCGGGATGCATCCTCTCGCACGTGTTTTTGCTCGACTAGCCATGCGCATCCCAAAAAACCTGCGCATGCGCATCCCAAAAAACCTGCGCATTCGCATCCCACAAAACCTGCGCATGCGCATCCCACAAAACCTGCGCATGCGCATCCCACAAAACCTGCGCATGCGCATCCCAAAAACCCTGCGCATGCGCATCCCACAAAACCTCGCACGTATTTTTACTCGACTAGCCTGCGGGATGCATCCTCTCGCATGTGTTTTTACTCGACTAGCCTGCGGGATGCATCCTCTCGCATGTGTTTTTACTCGACTAGCATGCGGGATGCATCCTCTCGCACGTGTTTTTGCTCGACTAACCATGCGCATCCCAAAAACCCTGCGCATGCGCATCCCACAAAACCTCGCACGTGTTCTTACTCGACTAGCCAGCGGGATGCATCCTCTCGCATGTGTTTTTACTCGACTAGCCTGCGGGATGCATCCTCTCGCATGTGTTTTTACTCGACTAGCCTGCGGGATGCATCCTCTCGCACGTGTTTTTGCCCGACAAGCCTGCGGGATGCATCCTCTCGCACGTGTTTTTACTCGACTAGCCTGCGGGATGCATCCTCTCGCACGTGTTTTTACTCGACTAGCCTGCGGGATGCATCCTCTCGCACGTGTTTTTACTCGACTAGCCTGCGGGATGCATCCTCTCGCACGTGTTTTTACTCGACTAGCCTGCGGGATGCATCCTCTCGCACGTGTTTTTACTCGACTAGCCTGCGGGAAGCATACTCTCGCACGTGTTTTTACTCGACTAGCCTGCGGGAAGCATCCTCTTGCACGTGTTTTTACTCGACTAGCCTGCGGGATGCATCCTCTCGCATGTGTTTTTACTCGACTAGCCTGCGGGATGCATCCTCTCGCACGTGTTTTTGCTCGACTAGCCTGCGGGATGCATCCTCTCGCATGTGTTTTTGCTCGACTAGCCTGCGGGATGCATCCTCTCGCACGTGTTTTTACTCGACTAGTCTGCGGGATGCATCCTCTCGCACGTGTTTTTGCTCGACTAGCCTGCGGGATGCATCCTCTCGCACGTGTTTTTGCTCGACTAGCCTGCGGGATGCATCCTCTCGCACGTGTTTTTGCTCGACTAGCCTGCGGGATGCATCCTCCCGCACGTGTTTTTACTCGACTAGCCTGCGGGATGCATCCTCTCGCACGTGTTTTTACTCGACTAGCCTGCGGGGTGCATCCTCTCGCACGTGTTTTTACTCGACTAGCCTGCGGGATGCATCCTCTCGCACGTGTTTTTGCTCGACTAGTCTGCGGGATGCATCCTCTCGCACGTGTTTTTGCTCGACTAGCCTGCGGGATGCATCCTCTCGCACGTGTTTTTGCTCGACTAGCCTGCGGTATGCACCCTCCCGCACGTGTTTTTACTCGACTAGCCTGCGGGATGCATCCTATCGCACGCGTTTTTGCTCGACTAGCCTGCGGGATGCATCCTCTCGCACGTGTTTTTGCTCGACTAACCTGCGGGATGCATCCTCTCGAACGTGTTTTTACTCGACTAGCCTGCAGGATGCATCCTCTCTCACGTGTTTTTACTCGACTAGCCTGCGGGATGCATCCTCTCGCACGTGTTTTTACTCGACTAGCCTGCGGGATGCATCCTCTCGCACGTGTTTTTACTCGACTAGCCTGCAGGATGCATCCTCTCTCACGTGTTTTTACTCGACTAGCCTGCGGGATGCATCCTCTCGCACGTGTTTTTGCTCGACAAGCCTGCGGGATGCATCCTCTCGCACGTGTTTTTGCTCGACTAGCCTGCGGGATGCATCCTCTCGCACGTGTTTTTACTCGACTAGCCTGCGGGATGCATCCTCTCGCACGTGTTTTTGCTCGACTAGTCTGCGGGATGCATCCTCTCGCACGTGTTTTTGCTCGACTAGCCTGCGGGATGCATCCTCTCGCACGTGTTTTTGCTCGACTAGCCTGCGGGATGCATCCTCCCGCACGTGTTTTTACTCGACTAGCCTGCGGGATGCATCCTCTCGCACGTGTTTTTACATGACTAGCCTGCGGGATGCATCCTCTCGCACGTGTTTTTACTCGACTAGCCTGCGGGATGCATCCTCTCGCACGTGTTTTTACTCGACTAGCCTGCGGGATGCATCCTCTCGCACGTGTTTTTGCTCGACTAGCCTGCGGGATGCATCCTCTCGCACGTGTTTTTGCTCGACTAGCCTGCGGGATGCATCCTCTCGCACGTGTTTTTACTCGACTAGTCTGCGGGATGCATCCTCTCGCACGTGTTTTTGCTCGACTAGCCTGCTTGATGCATCCTCTCGCACGTGTTTTTACTCGACTAGCCTGCGGGATGCATCCTCTCGCACGTGTTTTTACTCGACTAGCCTGCGGGATGCATCCTCTCGCACGTGTTTTTACTCGACTAGCCTGCGGGATGCATCCTCTCGCGCGTGTTTTTGCTCGACTAGTCTGCGGGATGCATCCTCTCGCACGTGTTTTTGCTCGACTAGCCTGCGGGATGCATCCTCTCGCACGTGTTTTTGCTCGACTAGCCTGCGGGATGCATACTCCCGCAAGTGTTTTTACTCGACTAGCCTGCGGGATGCATCCTCTCGCACGTGTTTTTGCTCGACTAGCCTGCGGGATGCATCCTCTCGCACGTGTTTTTGCTCGACTAGCCTGCGGGATGCATCCTCTCGCACGTGTTTTTACCCGACTACCCTGCGGGATGCATCCTCTCGCACGTGTTTTTACTCGACTAGCCTGCAGGATGCATCCTCTCTCACGTGTTTTTACTCGACTAGCCTGCGGGATGCATCCTCTCGCACGTGTTTTTGCTCGACAAGCCTGCGGGATGCATCCTCTCGCACGTGTTTTTGCTCGACTAGCCTGCGGGATGCATCCTCTCGCACGTGTTTTTACTCGACTAGCCTGCGGGATGCATCCTCTCGCACGTGTTTTTGCTCGACTAGTCTGCGGGATGCATCCTCTCGCACGTGTTTTTGCTCGACTAGCCTGCGGGATGCATCCTCTCGCACGTGTTTTTGCTCGACTAGCCTGCGGGATGCATCCTCCCGCACGTGTTTTTACTCGACTAGCCTGCGGGATGCATCCTCTCGCACGTGTTTTTACATGACTAGCCTGCGGGATGCATCCTCTCGCACGTGTTTTTACTCGACTAGCCTACGGGATGCATCCTCTCGCACGTGTTTTTACTCGACTAGCCTGCGGGATGCATCCTCTCGCACGTGTTTTTACTCGACTAGCCTGCGGGATGCATCATCTCGCACGTGTTTTTGCTCGACTAGCCTGCGGAATGAATCCTCTCGCACGTGTTTTTGCTCGACTAGCCTGCGGGATGCATCCTCTCGCACGTGTTTTTACTCGACTAGCCTGCGGGATGAATCCTCTCGCACGTGTTTTTACTCGACTAGCCTGCGGGAAGCATCATCTCGCACGTGTTTTTGCTCGACTAGCCTGCGGGATGCATCCTCTCGCACGTGTTTTTGCTCGACTAGCCTGCGGGATGCATCCTCTCGCACGTGTTTTTACTCGACTAGCCTGCGGGATGCATCCTCTCGCACGTGTTTTTGCTCGACTAGCCTGCGGGATGCATCCTCTCGCACGTGTTTTTGCTCGACTAGCCTGCGGGATGCATCCTCTCGCACGTGTTTTTACTCGACTAGTCTGCGGGATGCATCCTCTCGCACGTGTTTTTGCTCGACTAGCCTGCGGGATGCATCCTCTCGCACGTGTTTTTACTCGACTAGCCTGCGGGATGCATCCTCTCGCACGTGTTTTTACTCGACTAGCCTGCGGGATGCATCCTCTCGCACGTGTTTTTACTCGACTAGCCTGCGGGATGCATCCTCTCGCGCGTGTTTTTGCTCGACTAGTCTGCGGGATGCATCCTCTCGCACGTGTTTTTACTCGACTAGCCTGCGGGATGCATCCTCTCGCACGTGTTTTTGCTCGACTAGCCTGCGGGATGCATACTCCCGCACGTGTTTTTACTCGACTAGCCTGCGGGATGCATCCTCTCGCACGTGTTTTTGCTCGACTAGCCTGCGGGATGCATCCTCTCGCACGTGTTTTTGCTCGACTAGCCTGCGGGATGCATCCTCTCGCACGTGTTTTTACCCGACTACCCTGCGGGATGCATCCTCTCGCACGTGTTTTTACTCGACTAGCCTGCGGGAAGCATCCTCTCGCACGTGTTTTTACTCGACTAGCCTGCGGGAAGCATCCTCTTGCACGTGTTTTTACTCGACTAGCCTGCGGGATGCATCCTCTCGCACGTGTTTTTACTCGACTAGCCTGCGGGATGCATCCTCTCGCACGTGTTTTTACTCGACTAGCCTGCGGGAAGCATACTCTCGCACGTGTTTTTACTCGACTAGCCTGCGGGAAGCATCCTCTTGCACGTGTTTTTACTCGACTAGCCTGCGGGATGCATCCTCTCGCATGTGTTTTTACTCGACTAGCCTGCGGGATGCATCCTCTCGCACGTGTTTTTGCTCGACTAGCCTGCGGGATGCATCCTCTCGCATGTGTTTTTGCTCGACTAGCCTGCGGGATGCATCCTCTCGCACGTGTTTTTACTCGACTAGTCTGCGGGATGCATCCTCTCGCACGTGTTTTTGCTCGACTAGCCTGCGGGATGCATCCTCTCGCACGTGTTTTTGCTCGACTAGCCTGCGGGATGCATCCTCTCGCACGTGTTTTTGCTCGACTAGCCTGCGGGATGCATCCTCTCGCACGTGTTTTTACTCGACTAGCCTGCGGGATGCATCCTCTCGCACGTGTTTTTACTCGACTAGCCTGCGGGGTGCATCCTCTCGCACGTGTTTTTACTCGACTAGCCTGCGGGATGCATCCTCTCGCACGTGTTTTTGCTCGACTAGTCTGCGGGATGCATCCTCTCGCACGTGTTTTTGCTCGACTAGCCTGCGGGATGCATCCTCTCGCACGTGTTTTTGCTCGACTAGCCTGCGGTATGCACCCTCCCGCACGTGTTTTTACTCGACTAGCCTGCGGGATGCATCCTATCGCACGCGTTTTTGCTCGACTAGCCTGCGGGATGCATCCTCTCGCACGTGTTTTTGCTCGACTAACCTGCGGGATGCATCCTCTCGAACGTGTTTTTAGTCGACTAGCCTGCAGGATGCATCCTCTCTCACGTGTTTTTACTCGACTAGCCTGCGGGATGCATCCTCTCGCACGTGTTTTTGCTCGACTAGCCTGCGGGATGCATCCTCTCGCACGTGTTTTTGCTCGACTAGCCTGCGGGATGCATCCTCTCGCACGTGTTTTTGCTCGACTAGCCATGCGCATCCCACAAAACCTAGCAAGTGTTTTTACTCGACTAGCCTGCGGGATGCATCCTCTCGCACGTGTTTTTACTCAACTAGCCTGCGGGAAGCATCCTCTCGCACGTGTTCTTACACGACTAGCCTGCGGGATGCATCCTCTCGCACGATTTTTTACTCGACTAGCCTGCGGGATGCATCCTCTCGCACGTGTTTTTACTCGACTAGCCTGCGGGATGCATCCTCTCGCACGTGTTTTTACTCGACTAGCCTGCGGGAAGCATCCTCTCGCACGTGTTTTTACTCGACTAGCCTGCGGGAAGCATCCTCTCGCTCGTGTTTTTACACGACTAGCCTGCGGGATGCATCCTCTCGCACGATTTGTACTCGACTAGCCTGCGGGATGCATCCTCTCGCACGTGTTTTTACTCGACTAGCCTGCGGGAAGCATCCTCTCGCACGTGTTTTTACTCGACTAGCCTGCGGGATGCATCCTCTCGCACGTGTTTTTACTCGACTAGCTTGCGGGATGCATCCTCTCGCACGTGTTTTTACTCGACTAGCCTGCGGGAAGCATCCTCTCGCACGTGTTTTTACTCGACTAGCCTGCGGGATGCATCCTCTCGCATGTGTTTTTACTCGACTAGCTTGCGGGATGCATCCTCTCGCATGTGTTTTTACTCGACTAGCCTGCGGGAAGCATCCTCTCGCACGTGTTTTTACTCGACTAGCCTGCGGGATGCATCCTCTCGCATGTGTTTTTACTCGACTAGCCTGCGGGATGCATCCTCTCGCATGTGTTTTTACTCGACTAGCCTGCGGGATGCATCCTCTCGCATGTGTTTTTGCTCGACTAGCCTGCGGGATGCATACTCCCGCACGTGTTTTTACTCGACTAGCCTGCGGGATGCATCCTCTCGCACGTGTTTTTGCTCGACTAGCCTGCGGGATGCATCCTCTCGCACGTGTTTTTGCTCGACTAGCCTGCGGGATGCATCCTCTCGCACGTGTTTTTACCCGACTACCCTGCGGGATGCATCCTCACGCACGTGTTTTTACTCGACTAGCCTGCGGGAAGCATCCTCTCGCACGTGTTTTTACTCGACTAGCCTGCGGGAAGCATCCTCTTGCACGTGTTTTTACTCGACTAGCCTGCGGGATGCATCCTCTCGCACGTGTTTTTACTCGACTAGCCTGCGGGATGCATCCTCTCGCACGTGTTTTTACTCGACTAGCCTGCGGGAAGCATACTCTCGCACGTGTTTTTACTCGACTAGCCTGCGGGAAGCATCCTCTTGCACGTGTTTTTACTCGACTAGCCTGCGGGATGCATCCTCTCGCATGTGTTTTTACTCGACTAGCCTGCGGGATGCATCCTCTCGCACGTGTTTTTGCTCGACTAGCCTGCGGGATGCATCCTCTCGCATGTGTTTTTGCTCGACTAGCCTGCGGGATGCATCCTCTCGCACGTGTTTTTACTCGACTAGTCTGCGGGATGCATCCTCTCGCACGTGTTTTTGCTCGACTAGCCTGCGGGATGCATCCTCTCGCACGTGTTTTTGCTCGACTAGCCTGCGGGATGCATCCTCTCGCACGTGTTTTTGCTCGACTAGCCTGCGGGATGCATCCTCTCGCACGTGTTTTTACTCGACTAGCCTGCGGGATGCATCCTCTCGCACGTGTTTTTACTCGACTAGCCTGCGGGGTGCATCCTCTCGCACGTGTTTTTACTCGACTAGCCTGCGGGATGCATCCTCTCGCACGTGTTTTTGCTCGACTAGTCTGCGGGATGCATCCTCTCGCACGTGTTTTTGCTCGACTAGCCTGCGGGATGCATCCTCTCGCACGTGTTTTTGCTCGACTAGCCTGCGGTATGCACCCTCCCGCACGTGTTTTTACTCGACTAGCCTGCGGGATGCATCCTCTCGCACGTGTTTTTGCTCGACTAGCCTGCGGGATGCATCCTCTCGCACGTGTTTTTGCTCGACTAGCCTGCGGGATGCATCCTCTCGCACGTGTTTTTGCTCGACTAGCCATGCGCATCCCACAAAACCTAGCAAGTGTTTTTACTCGACTAGCCTGCGGGATGCATCCTCTCGCACGTGTTTTTACTCAACTAGCCTGCGGGAAGCATCCTCTCGCACGTGTTCTTACACGACTAGCCTGCGGGATGCATCCTCTCGCACGATTTTTTACTCGACTAGCCTGCGGGATGCATCCTCTCGCACGTGTTTTTACTCGACTAGCCTGCGGGATGCATCCTCTCGCACGTGTTTTTACTCGACTAGCCTGCGGGAAGCATCCTCTCGCACGTGTTTTTACTCGACTAGCCTGCGGGAAGCATCCTCTCGCTCGTGTTTTTACACGACTAGCCTGCGGGATGCATCCTCTCGCACGATTTGTACTCGACTAGCCTGCGGGATGCATCCTCTCGCACGTGTTTTTACTCGACTAGCCTGCGGGAAGCATCCTCTCGCACGTGTTTTTACTCGACTAGCCTGCGGGATGCATCCTCTCGCACGTGTTTTTACTCGACTAGCTTGCGGGATGCATCCTCTCGCACGTGTTTTTACTCGACTAGCCTGCGGGAAGCATCCTCTCGCACGTGTTTTTACTCGACTAGCCTGCGGGATGCATCCTCTCGCATGTGTTTTTACTCGACTAGCCTGCGGGATGCATCCTCTCGCACGTGTTTTTACTCGACTAGCTTGCGGGATGCATCCTCTCGCACGTGTTTTTACTCGACTAGCCTGCGGGAAGCATCCTCTCGCACGTGTTTTTGCTCGACTAGTCTGCGGGATGCATCCTCTCGCACGTGTTTTTGCTCGACTAGCCTGCGGGATGCATCCTCTCGCACGTGTTTTTGCTCGACTAGCCTGCGGGATGCATCCTCCCGCACGTGTTTTTACTCGACTAGCCTGCGGGATGCATCCTCTCGCACGTGTTTTTACATGACTAGCCTGCGGGATGCATCCTCTCGCACGTGTTTTTACTCGACTAGCCTACGGGATGCATCCTCTCGCACGTGTTTTTACTCGACTAGCCTGCGGGATGCATCCTCTCGCACGTGTTTTTACTCGACTAGCCTGCGGGATGCATCATCTCGCACGTGTTTTTGCTCGACTAGCCTGCGGAATGAATCCTCTCGCACGTGTTTTTGCTCGACTAGCCTGCGGGATGCATCCTCTCGCACGTGTTTTTACTCGACTAGCCTGCGGGATGAATCCTCTCGCACGTGTTTTTACTCGACTAGCCTGCGGGAAGCATCATCTCGCACGTGTTTTTGCTCGACTAGCCTGCGGGATGCATCCTCTCGCACGTGTTTTTGCTCGACTAGCCTGCGGGAAGCATCCTCTCGCACGTGTTTTTACTCGACTAGCCTGCGGGAAGCATCCTCTTGCACGTGTTTTTACTCGACTAGCCTGCGGGATGCATCCTCTCGCACGTGTTTTTACTCGACTAGCCTGCGGGATGCATCCTCTCGCACGTGTTTTTACTCGACTAGCCTGCGGGAAGCATACTCTCGCACGTGTTTTTACTCGACTAGCCTGCGGGAAGCATCCTCTTGCACGTGTTTTTACTCGACTAGCCTGCGGGATGCATCCTCTCGCATGTGTTTTTACTCGACTAGCCTGCGGGATGCATCCTCTCGCACGTGTTTTTGCTCGACTAGCCTGCGGGATGCATCCTCTCGCATGTGTTTTTGCTCGACTAGCCTGCGGGATGCATCCTCTCGCACGTGTTTTTACTCGACTAGTCTGCGGGATGCATCCTCTCGCACGTGTTTTTGCTCGACTAGCCTGCGGGATGCATCCTCTCGCACGTGTTTTTGCTCGACTAGCCTGCGGGATGCATCCTCTCGCACGTGTTTTTGCTCGACTAGCCTGCGGGATGCATCCTCTCGCACGTGTTTTTACTCGACTAGCCTGCGGGATGCATCCTCTCGCACGTGTTTTTACTCGACTAGCCTGCGGGGTGCATCCTCTCGCACGTGTTTTTACTCGACTAGCCTGCGGGATGCATCCTCTCGCACGTGTTTTTGCTCGACTAGTCTGCGGGATGCATCCTCTCGCACGTGTTTTTGCTCGACTAGCCTGCGGGATGCATCCTCTCGCACGTGTTTTTGCTCGACTAGCCTGCGGTATGCACCCTCCCGCACGTGTTTTTACTCGACTAGCCTGCGGGATGCATCCTATCGCACGCGTTTTTGCTCGACTAGCCTGCGGGATGCATCCTCTCGCACGTGTTTTTGCTCGACTAACCTGCGGGATGCATCCTCTCGAACGTGTTTTTAGTCGACTAGCCTGCAGGATGCATCCTCTCTCACGTGTTTTTACTCGACTAGCCTGCGGGATGCATCCTCTCGCACGTGTTTTTGCTCGACTAGCCTGCGGGATGCATCCTCTCGCACGTGTTTTTGCTCGACTAGCCTGCGGGATGCATCCTCTCGCACGTGTTTTTGCTCGACTAGCCATGCGCATCCCACAAAACCTAGCAAGTGTTTTTACTCGACTAGCCTGCGGGATGCATCCTCTCGCACGTGTTTTTACTCAACTAGCCTGCGGGAAGCATCCTCTCGCACGTGTTCTTACACGACTAGCCTGCGGGATGCATCCTCTCGCACGATTTTTTACTCGACTAGCCTGCGGGATGCATCCTCTCGCACGTGTTTTTACTCGACTAGCCTGCGGGATGCATCCTCTCGCACGTGTTCTTACTCGACTAGCCTGCGGGAAGCATCCTCTCGCACGTGTTTTTACTCGACTAGCCTGCGGGAAGCATCCTCTCGCTCGTGTTTTTACACGACTAGCCTGCGGGATGCATCCTCTCGCACGATTTGTACTCGACTAGCCTGCGGGATGCATCCTCTCGCACGTGTTTTTACTCGACTAGCCTGCGGGAAGCATCCTCTCGCACGTGTTTTTACTCGACTAGCCTGCGGGATGCATCCTCTCGCACGTGTTTTTACTCGACTAGCTTGCGGGATGCATCCTCTCGCACGTGTTTTTACTCGACTAGCCTGCGGGAAGCATCCTCTCGCACGTGTTTTTACTCGACTAGCCTGCGGGATGCATCCTCTCGCACGTGTTTTTGCTCGACTAGCCTGCGGGATGCATCCTCTCGCACGTGTTTTTGCTCGACTAGCCTGCGGTATGCACCCTCCCGCACGTGTTTTTACTCGACTAGCCTGCGGGATGCATCCTCTCGCACGTGTTTTTGCTCGACTAGCCTGCGGGATGCATCCTCTCGCACGTGTTTTTGCTCGACTAGCCTGCGGGATGCATCCTCTCGCACGTGTTTTTGCTCGACTAGCCATGCGCATCCCACAAAACCTAGCAAGTGTTTTTACTCGACTAGCCTGCGGGATGCATCCTCTCGCACGTGTTTTTACTCAACTAGCCTGCGGGAAGCATCCTCTCGCACGTGTTCTTACACGACTAGCCTGCGGGATGCATCCTCTCGCACGATTTTTTACTCGACTAGCCTGCGGGATGCATCCTCTCGCACGTGTTTTTACTCGACTAGCCTGCGGGATGCATCCTCTCGCACGTGTTTTTACTCGACTAGCCTGCGGGAAGCATCCTCTCGCACGTGTTTTTACTCGACTAGCCTGCGGGAAGCATCCTCTCGCTCGTGTTTTTACACGACTAGCCTGCGGGATGCATCCTCTCGCACGATTTGTACTCGACTAGCCTGCGGGATGCATCCTCTCGCACGTGTTTTTACTCGACTAGCCTGCGGGAAGCATCCTCTCGCACGTGTTTTTACTCGACTAGCCTGCGGGATGCATCCTCTCGCACGTGTTTTTACTCGACTAGCTTGCGGGATGCATCCTCTCGCACGTGTTTTTACTCGACTAGCCTGCGGGAAGCATCCTCTCGCACGTGTTTTTACTCGACTAGCCTGCGGGATGCATCCTCTCGCATGTGTTTTTACTCGACTAGCTTGCGGGATGCATCCTCTCGCATGTGTTTTTACTCGACTAGCCTGCGGGAAGCATCCTCTCGCACGTGTTTTTACTCGACTAGCCTGCGGGATGCATCCTCTCGCATGTGTTTTTACTCGACTAGCCTGCGGGATGCATCCTCTCGCATGTGTTTTTACTCGACTAGCCTGCGGGATGCATCCTCTCGCATGTGTTTTTACTCGACTAGCCTGCGGGATGCATCCTCTCGCATGTGTTTTTGCTCGACTAGCCTGCGGGATGCATACTCCCGCACGTGTTTTTACTCGACTAGCCTGCGGGATGCATCCTCTCGCACGTGTTTTTGCTCGACTAGCCTGCGGGATGCATCCTCTCGCACGTGTTTTTGCTCGACTAGCCTGCGGGATGCATCCTCTCGCACGTGTTTTTACCCGACTACCCTGCGGGATGCATCCTCTCGCACGTGTTTTTACTCGACTAGCCTGCGGGATGCATCCTCTCGCATGTGTTTTTACTCGACTAGCCTGCGGGATGCATCCTCTCGCATGTGTTTTTACTCGACTAGCCTGCGGGATGCATCCTCTCGCATGTGTTTTTACTCGACTAGCATGCGGGATGCATCCTCTCGCACGTGTTTTTGCTCGACTAGCCATGCGCATCCCAAAAAACCTGCGCATGCGCATCCCAAAAAACCTGCGCATTCGCATCCCACAAAACCTGCGCATGCGCATCCCACAAAACCTGCGCATGCGCATCCCACAAAACCTGCGCATGCGCATCCCAAAAACCCTGCGCATGCGCATCCCACAAAACCTCGCACGTATTTTTACTCGACTAGCCTGCGGGATGCATCCTCTCGCATGTGTTTTTACTCGACTAGCCTGCGGGATGCATCCTCTCGCATGTGTTTTTACTCGACTAGCATGCGGGATGCATCCTCTCGCACGTGTTTTTGCTCGACTAACCATGCGCATCCCAAAAACCCTGCGCATGCGCATCCCACAAAACCTCGCACGTGTTCTTACTCGACTAGCCAGCGGGATGCATCCTCTCGCATGTGTTTTTACTCGACTAGCCTGCGGGATGCATCCTCTCGCATGTGTTTTTACTCGACTAGCCTGCGGGATGCATCCTCTCGCACGTGTTTTTGCCCGACAAGCCTGCGGGATGCATCCTCTCGCACGTGTTTTTACTCGACTAGCCTGCGGGATGCATCCTCTCGCACGTGTTTTTACTCGACTAGCCTGCGGGATGCATCCTCTCGCACGTGTTTTTACTCGACTAGCCTGCGGGATGCATCCTCTCGCACGTGTTTTTACTCGACTAGCCTGCGGGATGCATCCTCTCGCACGTGTTTTTACTCGACTAGCCTGCGGGAAGCATACTCTCGCACGTGTTTTTACTCGACTAGCCTGCGGGAAGCATCCTCTTGCACGTGTTTTTACTCGACTAGCCTGCGGGATGCATCCTCTCGCATGTGTTTTTACTCGACTAGCCTGCGGGATGCATCCTCTCGCACGTGTTTTTGCTCGACTAGCCTGCGGGATGCATCCTCTCGCATGTGTTTTTGCTCGACTAGCCTGCGGGATGCATCCTCTCGCACGTGTTTTTACTCGACTAGCCTGCGGGATGCATCCTCTCGCACGTGTTTTTACTCGACTAGCCTGCGGGAAGCATACTCTCGCACGTGTTTTTACTCGACTAGCCTGCGGGAAGCATCCTCTTGCACGTGTTTTTACTCGACTAGCCTGCGGGATGCATCCTCTCGCATGTGTTTTTACTCGACTAGCCTGCGGGATGCATCCTCTCGCACGTGTTTTTGCTCGACTAGCCTGCGGGATGCATCCTCTCGCATGTGTTTTTGCTCGACTAGCCTGCGGGATGCATCCTCTCGCACGTGTTTTTACTCGACTAGTCTGCGGGATGCATCCTCTCGCACGTGTTTTTGCTCGACTAGCCTGCGGGATGCATCCTCTCGCACGTGTTTTTGCTCGACTAGCCTGCGGGATGCATCCTCTCGCACGTGTTTTTGCTCGACTAGCCTGCGGGATGCATCCTCTCGCACGTGTTTTTACTCGACTAGCCTGCGGGATGCATCCTCTCGCACGTGTTTTTACTCGACTAGCCTGCGGGGTGCATCCTCTCGCACGTGTTTTTACTCGACTAGCCTGCGGGATGCATCCTCTCGCACGTGTTTTTGCTCGACTAGTCTGCGGGATGCATCCTCTCGCACGTGTTTTTGCTCGACTAGCCTGCGGGATGCATCCTCTCGCACGTGTTTTTGCTCGACTAGCCTGCGGTATGCACCCTCCCGCACGTGTTTTTACTCGACTAGCCTGCGGGATGCATCCTATCGCACGCGTTTTTGCTCGACTAGCCTGCGGGATGCATCCTCTCGCACGTGTTTTTGCTCGACTAACCTGCGGGATGCATCCTCTCGAACGTGTTTTTACTCGACTAGCCTGCAGGATGCATCCTCTCTCACGTGTTTTTACTCGACTAGCCTGCGGGATGCATCCTCTCGCACGTGTTTTTGCTCGACTAGCCTGCGGGATGCATCCTCTCGCACGTGTTTTTGCTCGACTAGCCTGCGGGATGCATCCTCTCGCACGTGTTTTTGCTCGACTAGCCATGCGCATCCCACAAAACCTCGCAAGTGTTTTTACTCGACTAGCCTGCGGGATGCATCCTCTCGCACGTGTTTTTACTCAACTAGCCTGCGGGAAGCATCCTCTCGCACGTGTTTTTACACGACTAGCCTGCGGGAAGCATCCTCTCGCACGTGTTTTTACACGACTAGCCTGCGGGAAGCATCCTCTCGCACGTGTTTTTACTCGACTAGCCTGCGGGAAGCATCCTCTCGCTCGTGTTTTTACACGACTAGCCTGCGGGATGCATCCTCTCGCACGATTTGTACTCGACTAGCCTGCGGGATGCATCCTCTCGCATGTGTTTTTACTCGACTAGCCTGCGGGATGCATCCTCTCGCATGTGTTTTTACTCGACTAGCCTGCGGGAAGCATCCTCTCGCACGTGTTTTTACTCGACTAGCCTGCGGGATGCATCCTCTCGCATGTGTTTTTACTCGACTAGCCTGCGGGATGCATCCTCTCGCATGTGTTTTTACTCGACTAGCCTGCGGGATGCATCCTCTCGCATGTGTTTTTACTCGACTAGCCTGCGGGATGCATCCTCTCGCATGTGTTTTTACTCGACTAGCATGCGGGATGCATCCTCTCGCACGTGTTTTTGCTCGACTAGCCATGCGCATCCCAAAAAACCTGCGCATGCGCATCCCAAAAAACCTGCGCATTCGCATCCCACAAAACCTGCGCATGCGCATCCCACAAACCTGCGCATGCGCATCCCACAAAACCTGCGCATGCGCATCCCAAAAACCCTGCACATGCGCATCCCACAAAACCTCGCACGTATTTTTACTCGACTAGCCTGCGGGATGCATCCTCTCGCATGTGTTTTTACTCGACTAGCCTGCGGGATGCATCCTCTCGCATGTGTTTTTACTCGACTAGCATGCGGGATGCATCCTCTCGCACGTGTTTTTGCTCGACTAGCCATGCGCATCCCAAAAACCCTGCGCATGCGCATCCCACAAAACCTCGCACGTGTTCTTACTCGACTAGCCAGCGGGATGCATCCTCTCGCATGTGTTTTTACTCGACTAGCCTGCGGGATGCATCCTCTCGCATGTGTTTTTACTCGACTAGCCTGCGGGATGCATCCTCTCGCATGTGTTTTTACTCGACTAGCATGCGGGATGCATCCTCTCGCACGTGTTTTTGCTCGACTAGCCATGCGCATCCCAAAAACCCTGCGCATGCGCATCCCACAAAACCTCGCACGTGTTCTTACTCGACTAGCCTGCGGGATGCATCCTCTCGCACGTGTTTTTACTCGACTAGCCTACGGGATGTATCCTCTCGCACGTGTTTTTACTCGACTAGACTGCGGGATGCATCCTCTCGCACGTGTTTTTACTCGACTAGCCTGCGGGATGCATCCTCTCGCACGTGTTTTTGCCCGACTAGCCTGCGGGATGCATTCTCTCGCACGTGTGTTTACTCGACTAGCCTGCGGGATGCATCCTCTAGCACGTGTTTTTACTCGACTAGCCTGCGGGATGCATCCTCTCGCACGTGTTTTTACTCGACTAGCCTGCGGGATGCATCCTCTCGCATGTGTTTTTACTCGACTAGCCTGCGGGATGCATCCTCTCGCATGTGTTTTTACTCGACTAGCCTGCGGGATGCATCCTCTCGCACGTGTTTTTACTCGACTAGCCTGCGGGATTCATCCTCTCGCACGTGTTTTTACTCGACTAGCCTACGGGATGTATCCTCTCGCACGTGTTTTTACTCGACTAGCCTGCGGGATGCATCCTCTCGCACGTGTTTTTACTCGACTAGCCTGCGGGATGCATCCTCTCGCACGTGTTTTTTCCCGACAAGCCTGCGGGATGCATCCTCTCGCACGTGTTTTTACTCGACTAGCCTGCGGGATGCATCCTCTCGCACGTGTTTTTACTCGACTAGCCTGCGGGATGCATCCTCTCGCACGTGTTTTTACTCGACTAGCCTGCGGGATGCATCCTCTCGCACGTGTTTTTACTCGACTAGCCTGCGGGATGCATCCTCTCGCACGTGTTTTTACTCGACTAGCCTGCGGGATGCATCCTCTCGCACGTGTTTTTACTCGACTAGCCTGCGGGATGCATCCTCTCGCACGTGTTTTTACTCGACTAGCCTGCGGGATGCATCCTCTCGCACGTGTTTTTACTCGACTAGCTTGCGGGATGCATCCTCTCGCACGTGTTTTTACTCGACTAGCCTGCGGGAAGCATCCTCTCGCACGTGTTTTTACTCGACTAGCCTGCGGGATGCATCCTCTCGCATGTGTTTTTACTCGACTAGCTTGCGGGATGCATCCTCTCGCATGTGTTTTTACTCGACTAGCCTGCGGGAAGCATCCTCTCGCACGTGTTTTTACTCGACTAGCCTGCGGGATGCATCCTCTCGCATGTGTTTTTACTCGACTAGCCTGCGGGATGCATCCTCTCGCATGTGTTTTTACTCGACTAGCCTGCGGGATGCATCCTCTCGCATGTGTTTTTACTAGACTAGCCTACGGGATGTATCCTCTCGCACGTGTTTTTACTCGACTAGACTGCGGGATGCATCCTCTCGCACGTGTTTTTACTCGACTAGCCTGCGGGATGCATCCTCTCGCACGTGTTTTTGCCCGACTAGCCTGCGGGATGCATTCTCTCGCACGTGTGTTTACTCGACTAGCCTGCGGGATGCATCCTCTAGCACGTGTTTTTACTCGACTAGCCTGCGGGATGCATCCTCTCGCACGTGTTTTTACTCGACTAGCCTGCGGGATGCATCCTCTCGCATGTGTTTTTACTCGACTAGCCTGCGGGATGCATCCTCTCGCATGTGTTTTTACTCGACTAGCCTGCGGGATGCATCCTCTCGCACGTGTTTTTACTCGACTAGCCTGCGGGATTCATCCTCTCGCACGTGTTTTTACTCGACTAGCCTACGGGATGTATCCTCTCGCACGTGTTTTTACTCGACTAGCCTGCGGGATGCATCCTCTCGCACGTGTTTTTACTGGACTAGCCTGCGGGATGCATCCTCTCGCACGTGTTTTTGCCCGACAAGCCTGCGGGATGCATCCTCTCGCACGTGTTTTTACTCGACTAGCCTGCGGGATGCATCCTCTCGCACGTGTTTTTACTCGACTAGCCTGCGGGATGCATCCTCTCGCACGTGTTTTTACTCGACTAGCCTGCGGGATGCATCCTCTCGCACGTGTTTTTACTCGACTAGCCTGCGGGATGCATCCTCTCGCACGTGTTTTTACTCGACTAGCCTGCGGGATGCATCCTCTCGCACGTGTTTTTACTCGACTAGCCTGCGGGATGCATCCTCTCGCACGTGTTTTTACTCGACTAGCCTGCGGGATGCATCCTCTCGCACGTGTTTTTACTCGACTAGCCTACGGGATGTATCCTCTCGCACGTGTTTTTACTCGACTAGACTGCGGGATGCATCCTCTCGCACGTGTTTTTACTCGACTAGCCTGCGGGATGCATCCTCTCGCACGTGTTTTTGCCCGACTAGCCTGCGGGATGCATCCTCTCGCACGTGTGTTTACTCGACTAGCCTGCGGGATGCATCCTCTCGCACGTGTTTTTACTCGACTAGCCTGCGGGATGCATCCTCTCGCACGTGTTTTTACTCGACTAGCCTGCGGGATGCATCCTCTCGCATGTGTTTTTACTCGACTAGCCTGCGGGATGCATCCTCTCGCACGTGTTTTTACTCGACTAGCCTGCGGGATGCATCCTCTCGCACGTGTTTTTACTCGACTAGCCTACGGGATGTATCCTCTCGCACGTGTTTTTACTCGACTAGCCTGCGGGATGCATCCTCTCGCACGTGTTTTTGCCCGACAAGCCTGCGGGATGCATCCTCTCGCACGTGTTTTTACTCGACTAGCCTGCGGGATGCATCCTCTCGCACGTGTTTTTACTCGACTAGCCTGCGGGATGCATCCTCTCGCACGTGTTTTTACTCGACTAGCCTGCGGGATGCATCCTCTCGCATGTGTTTTTACTCGCCTAGCCTGCGGGATGCATCCTCTCGCACGTGTTTTTACTCGACTAGCCTGCGGGATGCATCCTCTCGCACGTGTTTTTACTCGTCTAAGCTGCGGGATGCATCCTCTCGCACGAGTTTCTACTCGACTAGCCTGCGGGATGCATCCTCTCGCATGTGTTTTTACTCGACTAGCATGCGGGAAGCATCCTCTCGCACGTGTTTTTACTCGACTAGCCTGCGGGATGCATCCTCTCGCACGTGTTTTTAATCGACTAGCCTGCGGGATGCATCCTCTCTCACGTGTTTTTGCTCGACTAGCCTGCGGGATGCATCCTCTCACACGTGTTTTTGCTCGACTAGCCTGTGGGATGCATCCCCTCGCACGTGTTTTTACTCGACTAGCCCGCGGGAAGTATCCTCTCGCACGTGTTTTTACTCGACTAGCCTGCGGGATGCATCCTCTCCAACGTGTTTTTGCTCGACTAGCCTGCGGGATGCATCCTCTCGCACGTGTTTTTACTCGACTAGCCTGAGGGATGCATCCTCTCGCACGTGTTTTTACTCGACTAGCCTGCGGGATGCATCCTCTCGCACGTGTTTTTACTCGACTATCCTGCGGGATGCATCCTCTCGCACGTGTTTTTACTCGACTAACCTGCGGGGTGCATCCTCTCGCACGTGTTTTTGCTCGACTAGCCTGCGGGATGCATCCTCTCGCACGTGTTTTTGCTCGACTAGCCTGCGGGATGCATCCTCTCGCACGTGTTTTTACTCGACTAGCCTGCGGGATGCATCCTCTCGCACGTGTTTTTACTCGACTAGCCTGCGGGGTGCATCCTCTCGCACGTGTTTTTACTCGACTAGCCTGCGGGATGCATCCTCTCGCACGTGTTTTTGCTCGACTAGTCTGCGGGATGCATCCTCTCGCACGTGTTTTTGCTCGACTAGCCTGCGGGATGCATCCTCTCGCACGTGTTTTTGCTCGACTAGCCTGCGGTATGCACCCTCCCGCACGTGTTTTTACTCGACTAGCCTGCGGGATGCATCCTATCGCACGCGTTTTTGCTCGACTAGCCTGCGGGATGCATCCTCTCGCACGTGTTTTTGCTCGACTAACCTGCGGGATGCATCCTCTCGAACGTGTTTTTACTCGACTAGCCTGCAGGATGCATCCTCTCTCACGTGTTTTTACTCGACTAGCCTGCGGGATGCATCCTCCCGCACGTGTTTTTACTCGACTAGCCTGCGGGATGCATCCTATCGCACGCGTTTTTGCTCGACTAGCCTGCGGGATGCATCCTCTCGCACGTGTTTTTGCTCGACTAACCTGCGGGATGCATCCTCTCGAACGTGTTTTTACTCGACTAGCCTGCAGGATGCATCCTCTCTCACGTGTTTTTACTCGACTAGCCTGCGGGATGCATCCTCTCGCACGTGTTTTTGCTCGACTAGCCTGCGGGATGCATCCTCTCGCACGTGTTTTTGCTCGACTAGCCTGCGGGATGCATCCTCTCGCACGTGTTTTTGCTCGACTAGCCATGCGCATCCCACAAAACCTAGCAAGTGTTTTTACTCGACTAGCCTGCGGGATGCATCCTCTCGCACGTGTTTTTACTCAACTAGCCTGCGGGAAGCATCCTCTCGCACGTGTTCTTACACGACTAGCCTGCGGGATGCATCCTCTCGCACGATTTTTTACTCGACTAGCCTGCGGGATGCATCCTCTCGCACGTGTTTTTACTCGACTAGCCTGCGGGATGCATCCTCTCGCACGTGTTTTTACTCGACTAGCCTGCGGGAAGCATCCTCTCGCACGTGTTTTTACTCGACTAGCCTGCGGGAAGCATCCTCTCGCTCGTGTTTTTACACGACTAGCCTGCGGGATGCATCCTCTCGCACGATTTGTACTCGACTAGCCTGCGGGATGCATCCTCTCGCACGTGTTTTTACTCGACTAGCCTGCGGGAAGCATCCTCTCGCACGTGTTTTTACTCGACTAGCCTGCGGGATGCATCCTCTCGCACGTGTTTTTACTCGACTAGCTTGCGGGATGCATCCTCTCGCACGTGTTTTTACTCGACTAGCCTGCGGGAAGCATCCTCTCGCACGTGTTTTTACTCGACTAGCCTGCGGGATGCATCCTCTCGCATGTGTTTTTACTCGACTAGCTTGCGGGATGCATCCTCTCGCATGTGTTTTTACTCGACTAGCCTGCGGGAAGCATCCTCTCGCACGTGTTTTTACTCGACTAGCCTGCGGGATGCATCCTCTCGCATGTGTTTTTACTCGACTAGCCTGCGGGATGCATCCTCTCGCATGTGTTTTTACTCGACTAGCCTGCGGGATGCATCCTCTCGCATGTGTTTTTACTCGACTAGCCTGCGGGATGCATCCTCTCGCATGTGTTTTTACTCGACTAGCATGCGGGATGCATCCTCTCGCACGTGTTTTTGCTCGACTAGCCATGCGCATCCCAAAAAACCTGCGCATGCGCATCCCAAAAAACCTGCGCATTCGCATCCCACAAAACCTGCGCATGCGCATCCCACAAAACCTGCGCATGCGCATCCCACAAAACCTGCGCATGCGCATCCCACAAAACCTCGCACGTATTTTTACTCGACTAGCCTGCGGGATGCATCCTCTCGCATGTGTTTTTACTCGACTAGCCTGCGGGATGCATCCTCTCGCATGTGTTTTTACTCGACTAGCATGCGGGATGCATCCTCTCGCACGTGTTTTTGCTCGACTAACCATGCGCATCCCAAAAACCCTGCGCATGCGCATCCCACAAAACCTCGCACGTGTTCTTACTCGACTAGCCAGCGGGATGCATCCTCTCGCATGTGTTTTTACTCGACTAGCCTGCGGGATGCATCCTCTCGCATGTGTATTTACTCGACTAGCCAGCGGGATGCATCCTCTCGCATGTGTTTTTACTCGACTAGCATGCGGGATGCATCCTCTCGCACGTGTTTTTGCTCGACTAGCCATGCGCATCCCAAAAACCCTGCGCTTGTGCATCCCACAAAACCTCGCACGTGTTCTTACTCGACTAGCCAGCGGGATGCATCCTCTCGCATGTGTTTTTACTCGACTAGCCTACGGGATGTATCCTCTCGCACGTGTTTTTACTCGACTAGACTGCGGGATGCATCCTCTCGCACGTGTTTTTACTCGACTAGCCTGCGGGATGCATCCTCTCGCACGTGTTTTTGCCCGACTAGCCTGCGGGATGCATCCTCTCGCACGTGTGTTTACTCGACTAGCCTGCGGGATGCATCCTCTAGCACGTGTTTTTACTCGACTAGCCTGCGGGATGCATCCTCTCGCACGTGTTTTTACTCGACTAGCCTGCGGGATGCATCCTCTCGCATGTGTTTTTACTCGACTAGCCTGCGGGATGCATCCTCTCGCACGTGTTTTTACTCGACTAGCCTGCGGGATGCATCCTCTCGCACGTGTTTTTACTCGACTAGCCTGCGGGATGCATCCTCTCGCACGTGTTTTTACTCGACTAGCCTACGGGATGTATCCTCTCGCACGTGTTTTTACTCGACTAGCCTGCGGGATGCATCCTCTCGCACGTGTTTTTACTCGACTAGCCTGCGGGATGCATCCTCTCGCACGTGTTTTTGCCCGACAAGCCTGCGGGATGCATCCTCTCGCACGTGTTTTTACTCGACTAGCCTGCGGGATGCATCCTCTCGCACGTGTTTTTACTCGACTAGCCTGCGGGATGCATCCTCTCGCACGTGTTTTTACTCGACTAGCCTGCGGGATGCATCCTCTCGCACGTGTTTTTACTCGACTAGCCTGCGGGATGCATCCTCTCGCACGTGTTTTTACTCGACTAGCCTGCGGGAAGCATACTCTCGCACGTGTTTTTACTCGACTAGCCTGCGGGAAGCATCCTCTTGCACGTGTTTTTACTCGACTAGCCTGCGGGATGCATCCTCTCGCACGTGTTTTTACTCGACTAGCCTGCGGGATGCATCCTCTCGCACGTGTTTTTACTCGACTATCCTGCGGGATGCATCCTCTCGCACGTGTTTTTACTCGACTAGCCTGCGGGGTGCATCCTCTCGCACGTGTTTTTACTCGACTAGCCTGCGGGATGCATCCTCTCGCACGTGTTTTTACTCGACTAGCCTGCGGGATGCATCCTCTCGCACGTGTTTTTACTCGACTAGCCTACGGGATGTATCCTCTCGCACGTGTTTTTACTCGACTAGACTGCGGGATGCATCCTCTCGCACGTGTTTTTACTCGACTAGCCTGCGGGATGCATCCTCTCGCACGTGTTTTTGCCCGACTAGCCTGCGGGATGCATCCTCTCGCACGTGTGTTTACTCGACTAGCCTGCGGGATGCATCCTCTCGCACGTGTTTTTACTCGACTATCCTGCGGGATGCATCCTCTCGCACGTGTTTTTACTCGACTAGCCTGCGGGGTGCATCCTCTCGCACGTGTTTTTACTCGACTAGCCTGCGGGATGCATCCTCTCGCACGTGTTTTTACTCGACTAGCCTGCGGGATGCATCCTCTCGCACGTGTTTTTACTCGACTAGCCTACGGGATGTATCCTCTCGCACGTGTTTTTACTCGACTAGACTGCGGGATGCATCCTCCCGCACGTGTTTTTACTCGACTAGCCTGCGGGATGCATCCTCTCGCACGTGTTTTTGCCCGACTAGCCTGCGGGATGCATCCTCTCGCACGTGTGTTTACTCGACTAGCCTGCGGGATGCATCCTCTCGCACGTGTTTTTACTCGACTAGCCTGCGGGATGCATCCTCTCGCACGTGTTTTTACTCGACTAACCTGCGGGATGCATCCTCTCGCATGTGTTATTACTCGACTAGCCTGCGGGATGCATCCTCTCGCACGTGTTTTTACTCGACTAGCCTGCGGGATGCATCCTCTCGCACGTGTTTTTACTCGACTAGCCTGCGGGATGCATCCTCTCGCACGTGTTTTTACTCGACTAGCCTGCGGGAAGCATCCTCCCGCACGTGTTTATACTCGACTAGCCTGCGGGAAGCATCCTCTCGCACGTGTTTTTACTCGAGTAGCCTGCGGGATGCATCCTCTCGCACGTGTTTTTACTCGACTAGCCTGCGGGAAGCATCCTCTCGCACGTGTTTTTACTCGACTGGCCTGCGGGATGCATCCTCTCGCATGTGTTTTTACTCGACTAGCCTGCGGGATGCATTCTCTCGCACGTGTTTTTACTCGACTAGCCTGCGGGATGCATCCTCTCGCATGTGTTTTTACTCGACTAGCATGCGGGAAGCATCCTCTCGCACGTGTTTTTACTCGACTAGCCTGCGGGATGCATCCTCTCGCACGTGTTTTTAATCGACTAGCCTGCGGGATGCATCCTCTCGCACGTGTTTTTGCTCGACTAGCCTGCGGGATGCATCCTCTCACACGTGTTTTTGCTCGACTAGCCTGTGGGATGCATCCCCTCGCACGTGTTTTTACTCGACTAGCCCGCGGGAAGTATCCTCTCGCACGTGTTTTTACTCGACTAGCCTGCGGGATGCATCCTCTCGCACGTGTTTTTGCTCGACCAGCCTGCGGGATGCATCCTCTCGCACGTGTTTTTACTCGACTAGCCTGAGGGATGCATCTTCTCGCACGTGTTTTTACTCGACTAGTCTGCGGGATGCATCCTCTCGCACGTGTTTTTACTCGACTATCCTGCGGGATGCATCCTCTCGCACGTGTTTTTACTCGACTAGCCTGCGGGGTGCATCCTCTCGCACGTGTTTTTACTCGACTAGCCTGCGGGATGCATCCTCTCGCACGTGTTTTTACTCGACTAGCCTGCGGGATGCATCCTCTCGCACGTGTTTTCACTCGACTAGCCTACGGGATGTATCCTCTCGCACGTGTTTTTACTCGACTAGACTGCGGGATGCATCCTCTCGCACGTGTTTTTACTCGACTAGCCTGCGGGATGCATCCTCTCGCACGTGTTTTTGCCCGACTAGCCTGCGGGATGCATCCTCTCGCACGTGTGTTTACTCGACTAGCCTGCGGGATGCATCCTCTCGCACGTGTTTTTACTCGACTAGCCTGCGGGATGCATCCTCTCGCACGTGTTTTTACTCCACTAACCTGCGGGATGCATCCTCTCGCATGTGTTATTACTCGACTAGCCTGCGGGATGCATCCTCTCGCACGTGTTTTTACTCGACTAGCCTGCGGGATGCATCCTCTCGCACGTGTTTTTACTCGACTAGCCTGCGGGATGCATCCTCTCGCACGTGTTTTTACTCGACTAGCCTACGAGATGTATCCTCTCGCACGTGTTTTTACTCGACTAGCCTGCGGGATGCATCCTCTCGCACGTGTTTTTACTCGACTAGCCTGCGGGATGCATCCTCTCGCACGTGTTTTCGCCCGACAAGCCTGCGGGATGCATCCTCTCGCACGTGTTTTTACTCGACTAGCCTGCGGGATGCATCCTCTCGCACGTGTTTTTACTCGACTAGCCTGCGGGATGCATCCTCTCGCACGTGTTTTTACTCGACTAGCCTGCGGGATGCATCCTCTCGCATGTGTTTTTACTCGACTAGCCTGCGGGATGCATCCTCTCGCACGTGTTTTTACTCGACTAGCCTGCGGGATGCATCCTCTCGCACGTGTTTTTACTCGAGTAGCCTGCGGGATGCATCCTCTCGCACGTGTTTTTACTCGACTAGCCTGCGGGATGCATCCTCTCGCACGTGTTTTTACTCGACTAGCCTGCGGGATGCATCCTCTCGCACGTGTTTTTATTCGACTAGCCTGCGGGATGCATCCTCTCGCACGTGATTTTACTCGACTAGCCTGCGGGATGCATCCTCTCGCACGTGTTTTTGCTCGACTAGCCATGCGCATCCTAAAAAACCTGCGCATGCGCATCCCAAAAAACCTGCGCATTCGCATCCCACAAATCCTGCGCATGCGCATCCCACAAAACCTCGCACGTATTTTTACTCGACTAGCCTGCGGGAAGCATCCTCTCGCACGTGTTTTTACTCGACTAGCCTGCGGGAAGCATCCTCTCGCACGTGTTTTTACTCGACTAGCCTGCGGGAAGCATCCTCTCGCACGTGTTTTTACTCGACTAGCCTGCGGGATGCATCCTCTCGCACGTGTTTTTACTCGACTAGCCTGCGGGAAGCATCCTCTCGCACGTGTTTTTACTCGACTAGCCTGCGGGATGCATCCTCTCGCACGTTTTTTTAATCGACTAGCCTGCGGGATGCATCCTCTCGCACGTGTTTTTACTCGACTAGCCTGCGGGAAGCATCCTCTCGCACGTGTTTTTGCTCGACTAGCCTGCGGGATGCATCCTCTCGCACGTGTTTTTACTCGACTAGCCTGCGAGATGCTTCCTCTCGCATGTGTTTTTACTCGACTAGCCTGCGGGATGCATCCTCTCGCATGTGTTTTTACTCGACTAGCCTGCGGGATGCATCCTCTCGCACGTGTTTTTACTCGACTAGCCTGCGGGATGCATCCTCTCGCACGTGTTTTTATTCGACTAGCCTGCGGGATGCATCCTCTCGCACGTGTTTTTATTCGACTAGCCTGCGGGATGCATCCTCTCGCACGTGATTTTACTCGACTAGCCTGCGGGATGCATCCTCTCACACGTGTTTTTGCTCGACTAGCCTGTGGGATGCATCCTCTCGCACGTGTTTTTGCTCGACTAGCCTGCGGGAAGCATCCTCTCGCACGTGTTTTTACTCGTCTAGCCTGCGGGATGCATCCTCTCGCACGTGTTTTTACTCGACTAGCCTGCGGGATGCATCCTCTCGCACGTTTCTTTAATCGACTAGCCTGCGGGATGCATCCTCTCGCACGTGTTTTTACTCGACTAGCCTGCGGGAGCATCCTCTCGCACGTGTTTTTGCTCGACTAGCCTGCGGGATGCATCCTCTAGCACGTGTTTTTACTCGACTAGCCTGCGGGATGCATCCTCTCGCATGTGTTTTTACTCGACTAGCCTGCGGGATGCATCCTCTCGCACGTGTTTTTACTCGACTAGCCTGCGGGATGCATCCTCTCGCACGTGTTTTTACTCGTCTAAGCTGCGGGATGCATCCGCTCGCACGTGTTTTTACTCGACTAGCCTGCGGGATGCATCCTCTCGCACGTGTTTTTACTCGACTAGCCTGCGGGATGCATCCTCTCGCACGTGTTTTTATTCGACTAGCCTGCGGGATGCATCCTCTCGCACGTGATTTTACTCGACTAGCCTGCGGGATGCATCCTCTCGCACGTGTTTTTGCTCGACTAGCCATGCGCATCCCAAAAAACCTGCGCATGCGCATCCCAAAAAACCTGCGCATTCGCATCCCACAAATCCTGCGCATGCGCATCCCACAAAACCTGCGCATGCGCATCCCACAAAACCTCGCACGTATTTTTACTCGACTAGCCTGCGGGAAGCATCCTCTCGCACGTGTTTTTACTCGACTAGCCTGCGGGAAGCATCCTCCCGCACGTGTTTTTACTCGACTAGCCTGCGGGAAGCATCCTCTCGCACGTGTTTTTACTCGACTAGCCTGCGGGATGCATCCTCTCGCACGTGTTTTTACTCGACTAACCTGCGGGAAGCATCCTCTCGCACATGTTTTTACTCGACTAGCCTGCGGGATGCATCCTCTCTCACGTTTTTTTAATCGACTAGCCTGCGGGATGCATCCTCTTGCCCGTGTTTTTACTCGACTAGCCTGCGGGAAGCATCCTCTCGCACGTGTTTTTGCTCGACTAGCCTGCGGGATGCATCCTCTCGCACGTGTTTTTGCTCGACCAGCCTGCGGGAAGCATCCTCTCGCACGTGTTTTTACTCGACTAGCCTGCGGGATGCATCATCTCGCACGTGTTTTTACTCGACTAGCCTGCGGGAAGCATTCTCTCGCACGTGTTTTTACTCGACTAGCCTGCGGGATGCATCCTCTCGCATGTGTTTTTACTCGACTGGCCTGCGGGATGCATCCTCACGCATGTGTTTTTACTCGACTAGCCTGCGGGATGCATCCTCTCGCACGTGTTTTTACTCGACTAGCCTGCGGGAAGCATCCTCTCGCACGTGTTTTTACTCGACTAGCCAGCGGGATGCATCCTCTCGCACGATTTTTTACTCGACTAGCCTGCGGGATGCATCCTCTCGCACGTGTTTTTACTCGACTAGCCTGCGGGAAGCATCCTCTCGCACGTGTTTTTACTCGACTAGCCTGCGGGGTGCATCCTCTCGAATGTGTTTTTACTCGACTAGCCTGCGGGATGCATCCTCTCGCATGTGTTTTTACTCGACTAGCCTGCGGGATGCATTCTCTCGCACGTGTTTTTACTCGACTAGCCTGCGGGATGCATCCTCTCGCATGTGTTTTTACTCGACTAGCATGCGGGAAGCATCCTCTCGCACGTGTTTTTACTCGACTAGCCTGCGGGATGCATCCTCTCGCACGTGTTTTTAATCGACTAGCCTGCGGGATGCATCCTCTCGCACGTGTTTTTGCTCGACTAGCCTGCGGGATGCATCCTCTCACACGTGTTTTTGCTCGACTAGCCTATGGGATGCATCCTCTCGCACGTGTTTTTGCTCGACTAGCCAGCGGGATGCATCCTCTCGCACGTGTTTTTACTCGACTAGCCTGCGGGATGCATCCTCTCGCACTTGTTTTTACTCGACTAGCCTGCGGGATGCATCCTCTCGCACGTGTTTTTACTCGACTAGCCTGCGGGATACATCCTCTCGCACGTGTTTTTACTGGACTAGCCTGCGGGGTGCATCCTCTTGCACGTGTTTTTACTCGACTAGCCTGCGGGATGCATCCTCTCGCACGTGTTTTTACTCGACTAGCCTGCGGGATGCATCCTCTAGCACGTGTTTTTACTCGAGTAGCCTGCGGGATGTATCCTCTCGCACGTGTTTTTACTCGACTAGCCTGCGGGATGCATCCTCACGCTCGTGCTTTTACTCGACTAGCCTGCGGTATGCATCCTCTCGCACGTGTTTTTGCCCGACTAGCCTGCGGGATGCATCCTCTCGCACGTGTTTTTACTCGACTAGCCTGCGGGATGCATCCTCTCGCACGTGTTTTTACTCGACTAGCCTGCGGGATGCATCCTCTCGCACGTGTTTTTACTCGACTAGCCTGCGGGATGCATCCTCTCGCATGTGTTTTTACTCGACTAGCCTGCGGGATGCATCCTCTCACACGTGTTTTTACTCGACTAGCCTGCGGGATGCATCCTCTCGCACGTGTTTTTGCTCGACTAGCCTGCGGGATGCATCCTCTCACACGTGTTTTTGCTCGACTAGCCTGTGGGATGCATCCTCTCGCACGTGTTTTTGCTCGACTAGCCTGCGGGATGCATCCTCTCGCACTTGTTTTTACTCGACTAGCCTGCGGGATGCATCCTCTCGCACGTGTATTTACTCGACTAGCCTGCGGGATACATCCTCTCGCACGTGTTTTTACTCGACTAGCCTGCGGGGTGCATCCTCTTGCACGTGTTTTTACTCGACTAGCCTGCGGGATGCATCCTCTCGCACGTGTTTTTACTCGACTAGCCTGCGGGATGCATCCTCTCGCACGTGTTTTTACTCGAGTAGCCTGCGGGATGTATCCTCTCGCACGTGTTTTTACTCGACTAGCCTGCGGGATGCATCCTCACGCACGTGCTTTTACTCGACTAGCCTGCGGTATGCATCCTCTCGCACGTGTTTTTGCCCGACTAGCCTGCGGGATGCATCCTCTCGCACGTGTTTTTACTCGACTAGCCTGCGGGATGCATCCTCTCGCACATGTTTTTACTCGACTAGCCTGCGGGATGCATCCTCTCGCACGTGTTTTTACTCGACTAGCCTGCGGGATGCATCCTCTCGCATGTGTTTTTACTCGACTAGCCTGCGGGATGCATCCTCTCGCACGTGTTTTTACTCGACTAGCCTGCGGGATGCATCCTCTCGCATGTGTTTTAACTCGGCTAGCATGCGGTAAGCATCCTCTCGCACGTGTTTTTACTCGACTAGCCTGCGGGATGCATCCTCTCGCACGTGTTTTTAATCGACTAGCCTGCGGGATGCATCCTCTCGTACGTGTTTTTGCTCGACTAGCCTGGGGGATGCATCCTCTCACACGTGTTTTTGCTCGACTAGCCTGTGGGATGCATCCTCTCGCACGTGTTTTTACTCGACTAGCCTCCGGGATGCATCCTCTCGCATGTGTTTTTACTCGACTAGCCTACGGGATGCATCCTCTCGCATGTGTTTTTACTCGACTAGCCTGCGGGATGCATCCTCTCGCACGTGTTTTTACTCGACTAGCCTGCGGGATGCATCCTCTTGCACGTGTTTTTACTCGACTAGCCTGCGGGAAGCATCCTCTCGCACGTGTTTTTACTCGACTAGCCTGCGGGATGCATCCTCTCGCATGTGTTTTTACTCGACTAGCCTGCGGGATGCATCCTCTCGCACGTGTTTTTACTCGACTAGCTTGCGGGATGCATCCTCCCGCATGTGTTTTTACTCGACTAGCCTGCGGGAAGCATCCTCTCGCACGTGTTTTTACTCGACTAGCCTGCGGGATGCATCCTCTCGCATGTGTTTTTACTCGACTAGCATGCGGGAAGCATCCTCTCGCACGTGTTTTTTCTCGACTAGCCTGCGGGATGCATCCTCTCGCACATGTTTTTACTCGACTAGCCTGCGGGATGCATCCTCTCGCACGTGTTTTTGCTCGACTAGCCTGCGGGATCCATCCTCTCACACGTGTTTTTGCTCGACTAGCCTGTGGGATGCATCCTCTCGCACGTGTTTTTACTCGACTAGCCTGCGGGATGCATCCTCTCTCATGTGTTTTTACTCGACTAGCCTGCGGGATGCATCCTCTCGCATGTGTTTATACTCGACTAGCCTGCGGGATGCATCCTCTTGCACGTGTTTTTGCTCGACTAGCCATGCGCATCCCAAAAAACCTGCGCATTCGCATCCCACAAATCCTGCGCATGCGCATCCCACAAAACCTGCGCGTGCGCATCCCACAAAACCTCGCACGTATTTTTACTCGACTAGCCTGCGGGAAGCATCCTCTCGCACGTGTTTTTACTCGACTAGCCTGCGGGATGCATCCTCTCGCATGTGTTTTTACTCGACTAGCCTGCGGGATGCATCCTCTCGCATGTGTTTTTACTCGACTAGCCTGCGGGATGCATCCTCTTGCACGTGTTTTTGCTCGACTAGCCATGCGCATCCCAAAAAACCTGCGCATTCGCATCCCACAAATCCTGCGCATGCGCATCCCACAAAACCTGCGCATGCGCATCCTTCAAAACCTCGCACGTATTTTTACTCGACTAGCCTGCGGGAAGCATCATCTCGCACGTGTTTTTACTCGACTAGCCTGCGGGATGCATCCTCTCGCATGTGTTTTTACTCGACTAGCCTGCGGGATGCATCCTCTGGCACGTGTTTTTACTCGACTAGCCTGCGGGATACATCCTCTCGCACGTGTTTTTACTCGACTAGCCTTGGGGAAGCATCCACTCGCACGTGTTTTTACTCGACTAGCCTGCGGGATGCATCCTCTCGCACGTTTTTTTAATCGACTAGCCTGCGGGATGCATCCTCTCGCACGTGTTTTTACTCGACTAGCCTGCGGGATGCATCCTCTCACACGAATTTTTACTCGACTAGCCTGCGGGATGCATCCTCTCGCATGTGTTTTAACTCGGCTAGCATGCGGTAAGCATCCTCTCGCACGTGTTTTTACTCGACTAGCCTGCGGGATGCATCCTCTCGCACGTGTTTTTAATCGACTAGCCTGCGGGATGCATCCTCTCGCACGTGTTTTTGCTCGACTAGCCTGGGGGATGCATCCTCTCACACGTGTTTTTGCTCGACTAGCCTGTGGGATGCATCCTCTCTCATGTGTTTTTACTCGACTAGCCTGCGGGATGCATCCTCTCGCATGTGTTTATACTCGACTAGCCTGCGGGATGCATCCTCTTGCACGTGTTTTTGCTCGACTAGCCATGCGCATCCCAAAAAACCTGCGCATTCGCATCCCACAAATCCTGCGCATGCGCATCCCACAAAACCTGCGCGTGCGCATCCCACAAAACCTCGCACGTATTTTTACTCGACTAGCCTGCGGGAAGCATCCTCTCGCACGTGTTTTTACTCGACTAGCCTGCGGGATGCATCCTCTCGCATGTGTTTTTACTCGACTAGCCTGCGGGATGCATCCTCTCGCATGTGTTTTTACTCGACTAGCCTGCGGGATGCATCCTCTTGCACGTGTTTTTGCTCGACTAGCCATGCGCATCCCAAAAAACCTGCGCATTCGCATCCCACAAATCCTGCGCATGCGCATCCCACAAAACCTGCGCATGCGCATCCTTCAAAACCTCGCACGTATTTTTACTCGACTAGCCTGCGGGAAGCATCATCTCGCACGTGTTTTTACTCGACTAGCCTGCGGGATGCATCCTCTCGCATGTGTTTTTACTCGACTAGCCTGCGGGATGCATCCTCTGGCACGTGTTTTTACTCGACTAGCCGGCGGGATACATCCTCTCGCACGTGTTTTTACTCGACTAGCCTTGGGGAAGCATCCACTCGCACGTGTTTTTACTCGACTAGCCTGCGGGATGCATCCTCTCGCACGTTTTTTTAATCGACTAGCCTGCGGGATGCATCCTCTCGCACGTGTTTTTACTCGACTAGCCTGCGGGATGCATCCTCTCACACGAATTTTTACTCGACTAGCCTGCGGGATGCATCCTCTCGCATGTGTTTTAACTCGGCTAGCATGCGGTAAGCATCCTCTCGCACGTGTTTTTACTCGACTAGCCTGCGGGATGCATCCTCTCGCACGTGTTTTTAATCGACTAGCCTGCGGGATGCATCCTCTCGCACGTGTTTTTGCTCGACTAGCCTGGGGGATGCATCCTCTCACACGTGTTTTTGCTCGACTAGCCTGTGGGATGCATCCTCTCGCACGTGTTTTTACTCGACTAGCCAGCGGGATGCATCCTCTCGCACGATTTTTTACTCGACTAGCCTGCGGGATGCATCCTCTCGCACGTGTTTTTACTCGACTAGCCTGCGGGAAGCATCCTCTCGCACGTGTTTTTACTCGACTAGCCTGCGGGGTGCATCCTCTCGAATGTGTTTTTACTCGACTAGCCTGCGGGATGCATCCTCTCGCATGTGTTTTTACTCGACTAGCCTGCGGGATGCATTCTCTCGCACGTGTTTTTACTCGACTAGCCTGCGGGATGCATCCTCTCGCATGTGTTTTTACTCGACTAGCATGCGGGAAGCATCCTCTCGCACGTGTTTTTACTCGACTAGCCTGCGGGATGCATCCTCTCGCACGTGTTTTTAATCGACTAGCCTGCGGGATGCATCCTCTCGCACGTGTTTTTGCTCGACTAGCCTGCGGGATGCATCCTCTCACACGTGTTTTTGCTCGACTAGCCTGTGGGATGCATCCTCTCGCACGTGTTTTTGCTCGACTAGCCTGCGGGATGCATCCTCTCGCACGTGTTTTTACTCGACTAGCCTGCGGGATGCATCCTCTCGCACTTGTTTTTACTCGACTAGCCTGCGGGATGCATCCTCTCGCACGTGTATTTACTCGACTAGCCTGCGGGATACATCCTCTCGCACGTGTTTTTACTCGACTAGCCTGCGGGGTGCATCCTCTTGCACGTGTTTTTACTCGACTAGCCTGCGGGATGCATCCTCTCGCACGTGTTTTTACTCGACTAGCCTGCGGGATGCATCCTCTCGCACGTGTTTTTACTCGAGTAGCCTGCGGGATGTATCCTCTCGCACGTGTTTTTACTCGACTAGCCTGCGGGATGCATCCTCACGCACGTGCTTTTACTCGACTAGCCTGCGGTATGCATCCTCTCGCACGTGTTTTTGCCCGACTAGCCTGCGGGATGCATCCTCTCGCACGTGTTTTTACTCGACTAGCCTGCGGGATGCATCCTCTCGCACATGTTTTTACTCGACTAGCCTGCGGGATGCATCCTCTCGCACGTGTTTTTACTCGACTAGCCTGCGGGATGCATCCTCTCGCATGTGTTTTTACTCGACTAGCCTGCGGGATGCATCCTCTCGCACGTGTTTTTACTCGACTAGCCTGCGGGATGCATCCTCTCGCATGTGTTTTAACTCGGCTAGCATGCGGTAAGCATCCTCTCGCACGTGTTTTTACTCGACTAGCCTGCGGGATGCATCCTCTCGCACGTGTTTTTAATCGACTAGCCTGCGGGATGCATCCTCTCGCACGTGTTTTTGCTCGACTAGCCTGGGGGATGCATCCTCTCACACGTGTTTTTGCTCGACTAGCCTGTGGGATGCATCCTCTCGCACGTGTTTTTACTCCACTAGCCTGCGGGAAGCATCCTCTCGCACGTGTTTTTACTCGACTAGCCTCCGGATGCATCCTCTCGCATGTGTTTTTACTCGACTAGCCTACGGGATGCATCCTCTCGCATGTGTTTTTACTCGACTAGCCTGCGGGATGCATCCTCTCGCACGTGTTTTTACTCGACTAGCCTGCGGGATGCATCCTCTTGCACGTGTTTTTACTCGACTAGCCTGCGGGAAGCATCCTCTCGCACGTGTTTTTACTCGACTAGCCTGCGGGATGCATCCTCTCGCATGTGTTTTTACTCGACTAGCCTGCGGGATGCATCCTCTCGCACGTGTTTTTACTCGACTAGCTTGCGGGATGCATCCTCCCGCATGTGTTTTTACTCGACTAGCCTGCGGGAAGCATCCTCTCGCACGTGTTTTTACTCGACTAGCCTGCGGGATGCATCCTCTCGCATGTGTTTTTACTCGACTAGCATGCGGGAAGCATCCTCTCGCACGTGTTTTTTTCTCGACTAGCCTGCGGGATGCATCCTCTCGCACATGTTTTTACTCGACTAGCCTGCGGGATGCATCCTCTCGCACGTGTTTTTGCTCGACTAGCCTGCGGGATCCATCCTCTCACACGTGTTTTTGCTCGACTAGCCTGTGGGATGCATCCTCTCGCACGTGTTTTTACTCGACTAGCCTGCGGGATGCATCCTCTCTCATGTGTTTTTACTCGACTAGCCTGCGGTATGCATCCTCTCGCATGTGTTTATACTCGACTAGCCTGCGGGATGCATCCTCTTGCACGTGTTTTTGCTCGACTAGCCATGCGCATCCCAAAAAACCTGCGCATTCGCATCCCACAAATCCTGCGCATGCGCATCCCACAAAACCTGCGCGTGCGCATAACACAAAACCTCGCACGTATTTTTACTCGACTAGCCTGCGGGAAGCATCCTCTCGCACGTGTTTTTACTCGACTAGCCTGCGGGATGCATCCTCTCGCATGTGTTTTTACTCGACTAGCCTGCGGGATACATCCTATCGCACGTGTTTTTGCTCGACTAGCCATGCGCATCCCAAAAAACCTGCGCATGCGCATCCCAAAAAACCTGCGCATTCGCATCCCACAAATCCTGCGCATGCGCATCCCACAAAACCTGCGCATGCGCATCCCACAAAACCTCGCACGTATTTTTACTCGACTAGCCTGCGGAAGCATCCTCTCGCACGTGTTTTTACTCGACTAGCCTGCGGGAAGCATCCTCTCGCACGTGTTTTTACTCGACTAGCCTGCGGGAAGCATCCTCTCGCACGTGTTTTTACTCGACTAGCCTGCGGGAAGCATCCTCTCGCACGTGTTTTTACTCGACTAGCCTGCGGGATGCATCCTCTCGCACGTGTTTTTACTCGACTAGCCTTGGGGAAGCATCCTCTCGCACGTGTTTTTTACTCGACTAGCCTGCGGGATGCATCCTCTCGCACGTTTTTTTAATCGACTAGCCTGCGGGATGCATCCTCTCGCACGTGTTTTTACTCGACTAGCCTGCGGAAGCATCCTCTCGCACGTGTTTTTGCTCGACTAGCCTGCGGGATGCATCCTCTCGCACGTGTTTTTGCACGACCAGCCTGCGGGAAGCATCCTCTCGCACGTGTTTTTACTCGACTAGCCTGCGGGATGCATCCTCTCGCACGTGTTTTTACTCGACTAGCCTGCGGGAAGCATCCTCTCGCACGTGTTTTTACTCGACTAGCCTGCGGGATGCATCCTCTCGCATGTGTTTTTACTCGACTGGCCTGCGGGATGCATCCTCACGCATGTGTTTTTACTCGACTAGCCTGCGGGATGCATCCTCTCGCACGTGTTTTTACTCGACTAGCCTGCGGGAAGCATCCTCTCGCACGTGTTTTTGCTCGACTAGCCTGCGGGATGCATCTCTCGCACGTGTTTTTGCTCGACCAGCCTGCGGAAGCATCCTCTCGCACGTGTTTTTACTCGACTAGCCTGCGGGATGCATCCTCTCGCACGTGTTTTTACTCGACTAGCCTGCGGGAAGCATCCTCTCGCACGTGTTTTAACTCGACTAGCCTGCGGGATGCATCCTCTCGCATGTGTTTTTACTCGACTGGCCTGCGGGATGCATCCTCACGCATGTGTTTTTACTCGACTAGCCTGCGGGATGCATCCTCTCGCACGTGTTTTTACTCGACTAGCCTGCGGGAAGCATCCTCTCGCACGTGTTTTTACTCGACTAGCCAGCGGGATGCATCCTCTCGCACGATTTTTTACTCGACTAGCCTGCGGGATGCATCCTCTCGCACGTGTTTTTACTCGACTAGCCTGCGGGAAGCATCCTCTCGCACGTGTTTTTACTCGACTAGCCTGCGGGGTGCATCCTCTGGAATGTGTTTTTACTCGACTAGCCTGCGGGATGCATCCTCTCGCATGTGTTTTTACTCGACTAGCCTGCGGGATGCATTCTCTCGCACGTGTTTTTACTCGACTAGCCTGCGGGATGCATCCTCTCGCATGTGTTTTTACTCGACTAGCATGCGGGAAGCATCCTCTCGCACGTGTTTTTACTCGACTAGCCTGCGGGATGCATCCTCTCGCACGTGTTTTTAATCGACTAGCCTGCGGGATGCATCCTCTCGCACGTGTTTTTGCTCGACTAGCCTGCGGGATGCATCCTCTCACACGTGTTTTTGCTCGACCAGCCTGTGGGATGCATCCTCTCGCACGTGTTTTTGCTCGACTAGCCTGCGGGAAGCATCCTCTCGCACGTGTTTTTACTCGTCTAGCCTGCGGGATGCATCCTCTCGCACGTGTTTTTACTCGACTAGCCTGCGGGATGCATCCTCTCGCATGTGTTTTAACTCGGCTAGCATGCGGGAAGCATCCTCTCGCACGTGTTTTTACTCGACTAGCCTGCGGGATGCATCCTCTCGCACGTGTTTTTAATCGACTAGCCTGCGGGATGCATCCTCTCGCACGTGTTTTTGCTCGACTAGCCTGGGGGATGCATCCTCTCACACGTGTTTTTGCTCGACTAGCCTGTGGGATGCATCCTCTCGCACGTGTTTTTACTCCACTAGCCTGCGGGAAGCATCCTCTCGCACGTGTTTTTACTCGACTAGCCTGCGGGATGCATCCTCTCGCTTGTGTTTTTACTCGACTAGCCTGCGGGATGCAACCTCTCGCACGTGTTTTTACTCGACTAGCTTGCGGGATGCATCCTCCCGCATGTGTTTTTACTCGACTAGCCTGCGGGAAGCATCCTCTCGCACGTGTTTTTACTCGACTAGCCTGCGGAATGCATCCTCTCGCACATGTTTTTACTCGACTAGCCTGCGGGATGCATCCTCTCGCACGTGTTTTTGCTCGACTAGCCTGCGGGATGCATCCTCTCACACGTGTTTTTGCTCGACTAGCCTGTGGGATGCATCCTCTCGCACGTGTTTTTACTCGACTAGCCTGCGGGATGCATCCTCTCGCATGTGTTTTTACTCGACTAGCCTGCGGGATGCATCCTCTCGCATGTGTTTTTACTCGACTAGCCTGCGGGATGCATCCTCTTGCACGTGTTTTTGCTCGACTAGCCATGCGCATCCCAAAAAACCTGCGCATTCGCATCCCACAAATCCTGCGCATGCGCATCCCACAAAACCTGCGCATGCGCATCCTTCAAAACCTCGCACGTATTTTTACTCGACTAGCCTGCGGGAAGCATCATCTCGCACGTGTTTTTACTCGACTAGCCTGCGGGATGCATCCTCTCGCATGTGTTTTTACTCGACTAGCCTGCGGGATGCATCCTCTGGCACGTGTTTTTACTCGACTAGCCTGCGGGATACATCCTCTCGCACGTGTTTTTACTCGACTAGCCTTGGGGAAGCATCCACTCGCACGTGTTTTTACTCGACTAGCCTGCGGGAAGCATCCTCTCGCACGTGTTTTTACTCGACTAGCCAGCGGGATGCATCCTCTCGCACGATTTTTTACTCGACTAGCCTGCGGGATGCATCCTCTCGCACGTGTTTTTACTCGACTAGCCTGCGGGAAGCATCCTCTCGCACGTGTTTTTACTCGACTAGCCTGCGGGGTGCATCCTCTCGAATGTGTTTTTACTCGACTAGCCTGCGGGATGCATCCTCTCGCATGTGTTTTTACTCGACTAGCCTGCGGGATGCATCCTCTTGCACGTGTTTTTGCTCGACTAGCCATGCGCATCCCAAAAAACCTGCGCATTCGCATCCCACAAATCCTGCGCATGCGCATCCCACAAAACCTGCGCATGCGCATCCTTCAAAACCTCGCACGTATTTTTACTCGACTAGCCTGCGGGAAGCATCATCTCGCACGTGTTTTTACTCGACTAGCCTGCGGGATGCATCCTCTCGCATGTGTTTTTACTCGACTAGCCTGCGGGATGCATCCTCTGGCACGTGTTTTTACTCGACTAGCCTGCGGGATACATCCTCTCGCACGTGTTTTTACTCGACTAGCCTTGGGGAAGCATCCACTCGCACGTGTTTTTACTCGACTAGCCTGCGGGATGCATCCTCTCGCACGTTTTTTTAATCGACTAGCCTGCGGGATGCATCCTCTCGCACGTGTTTTTACTCGACTAGCCTGCGGGAAGCATCCTCTCGCACGTGTTTTTGCTCGACTAGCCTGCGGGATGAATCCTGTCGCACGTGTTTTTGCTCGACCAGCCTGCGGGAAGCATCCTCTCGCACGTGTTTTTACTCGACTAGCCTGCGGGATGCATCCTCTCGCACGTGTTTTTACTCGACTAGCCTGCGGGAAGCATCCTCTCGCACGTGTTTTTACTCGACTAGCCAGCGGGATGCATCCTCTCGCACGATTTTTTACTCGACTAGCCTGCGGGATGCATCCTCTCGCACGTGTTTTTACTCGACTAGCCTGCGGGAAGCATCCTCTCGCACGTGTTTTTACTCGACTAGCCTGCGGGGTGCATCCTCTCGAATGTGTTTTTACTCGACTAGCCTGCGGGATGCATCCTCTCGCATGTGTTTTTACTCGACTAGCCTGCGGGATGCATTCTCTCGCACGTGTTTTTACTCGACTAGCCTGCGGGATGCATCCTCTCGCATGTGTTTTTACTCGACTAGCATGCGGGAAGCATCCTCTCGCACGTGTTTTTACTCGACTAGCCTGCGGGATGCATCCTCTCGCACGTGTTTTTAATCGACTAGCCTGCGGGATGCATCCTCTCGCACGTGTTTTTGCTCGACTAGCCTGCGGGATGCATCCTCTCACACGTGTTTTTGCTCGACTAGCCTGTGGGATGCATCCTCTCCCACGTGTTTTTACTCGACTAGCCTGCGGGATGCATCCTCTCGCACGTGTTTTTACTCGACTAGCCTGCGGGGTGCATCCTCTCGAATGTGTTTTTACTCGACTAGCCTGCAGGATGCATCCTCTCGCATGTGTTTTTACTCGACTAGCCTGCGGGATGCATTCTCTCGCACGTGTTTTTACTCGACTAGCCTGCGGGATGCATCCTCTCGCATGTGTTTTTACTCGACTAGCATGCGGGAAGCATCCTCTCGCACGTGTTTTTACTCGACTAGCCTGCGGGATGCATCCTCTCGCACGTGTTTTTAATCGACTAGCCTGCGGGATGCATCCTCTCGCACGTGTTTTTGTTCGACTAGCCTGCGGGATGCATCCTCTCACACGTGTTTTTGCTCGACTAGCCTGTGGGATGCATCCTCTCGCACGTGTTTTTGCTCGACTAGCCTGCGGGAAGCATCCTCTCGCACGTGTTTTTACTCGTCTAGCCTGCGGGATGCATCCTCTCGCACGTGTTTTTACTCGACTAGCCTGCGGGATGCTTCCTCTCGCATGTGTTTTTACTCGACTAGCCTGCGGGATGCATCCTCTCGCACGTGATTTTACTCGACTAGCCTGCGGGATGCATCCTCTCGCATGTGTTTTTACTCGACTAGCCTGCGGGAAGCATCCTCTCGCACGTGTTTTTACTCGACTAGCCTGCGGGAAGCATCCTCTCGCACGTGTTTTTACTCGACTAGCCTGCGGGAAGCATCCTCTCGCACGTGTTTTTACTCGACTAGCCTGCGGGATGCATCCTCTCGCACGTGTTTTTACTCGACTAGCCTGCGGGAAGCATCCTCTCGCACGTGTTTTTACTCGACTAGCCTGCGGGAAGCATCCTCTCGCACGTGTTTTTACTCGACTAGCCTGCGGGAAGCATCCTCTCGCACGTGTTTTTACTCGACTAGCCTGCGGGATGCATCCTCTCGCACGTGTTTTTACTCGACTAGCCTTGGGGAAGCATCCTCTCGCACGTGTTTTTACTCGACTAGCCTGCGGGATGCATCCTCTCGCACGTTTTTTTAATCGACTAGCCTGCGGGATGCATCCTCTCGCACGTGTTTTTACTCGACTAGCCTGCGGGATGCATCCTCTCGCACGTGTTTTTACTCGACTAGCCTGCGGGAAGCATCCTCTCGCACGTGTTTTTACTCGACTAGCCAGCGGGATGCATCCTCTCGCACGATTTTTTACTCGACTAGCCTGCGGGATGCATCCTCTCGCACGTGTTTTTACTCGACTAGCCTGCGGGAAGCATCCTCTCGCACGTGTTTTTACTCGACTAGCCTGCGGGGTGCATCCTCTGGAATGTGTTTTTACTCGACTAGCCTGCGGGATGCATCCTCTCGCATGTGTTTTTACTCGACTAGCCTGCGGGATGCATTCTCTCGCACGTGTTTTTACTCGACTAGCCTGCGGGATGCATCCTCTCGCATGTGTTTTTACTCGACTAGCATGCGGGAAGCATCCTCTCGCACGTGTTTTTACTCGACTAGCCTGCGGGATGCATCCTCTCGCACGTGTTTTTAATCGACTAGCCTGCGGGATGCATCCTCTCGCACGTGTTTTTGCTCGACTAGCCTGCGGGATGCATCCTCTCACACGTGTTTTTGCTCGACCAGCCTGTGGGATGCATCCTCTCGCACGTGTTTTTGCTCGACTAGCCTGCGGGAAGCATCCTCTCGCACGTGTTTTTACTCGTCTAGCCTGCGGGATGCATCCTCTCGCACGTGTTTTTACTCGACTAGCCTGCGGGATGCATCCTCTCGCATGTGTTTTAACTCGGCTAGCATGCGGGAAGCATCCTCTCGCACGTGTTTTTACTCGACTAGCCTGCGGGATGCATCCTCTCGCACGTGTTTTTAATCGACTAGCCTGCGGGATGCATCCTCTCGCACGTGTTTTTGCTCGACTAGCCTGGGGGATGCATCCTCTCACACGTGTTTTTGCTCGACTAGCCTGTGGGATGCATCCTCTCGCACGTGTTTTTACTCCACTAGCCTGCGGGAAGCATCCTCTCGCACGTGTTTTTACTCGACTAGCCTGCGGGATGCATCCTCTCGCTTGTGTTTTTACTCGACTAGCCTGCGGGATGCAACCTCTCGCACGTGTTTTTACTCGACTAGCTTGCGGGATGCATCCTCCCGCATGTGTTTTTACTCGACTAGCCTGCGGGAAGCATCCTCTCGCACGTGTTTTTACTCGACTAGCCTGCGGAATGCATCCTCTCGCACATGTTTTTACTCGACTAGCCTGCGGGATGCATCCTCTCGCACGTGTTTTTGCTCGACTAGCCTGCGGGATGCATCCTCTCACACGTGTTTTTGCTCGACTAGCCTGTGGGATGCATCCTCTCGCACGTGTTTTTACTCGACTAGCCTGCGGGATGCATCCTCTCGCATGTGTTTTTACTCGACTAGCCTGCGGGATGCATCCTCTCGCATGTGTTTTTACTCGACTAGCCTGCGGGATGCATCCTCTTGCACGTGTTTTTGCTCGACTAGCCATGCGCATCCCAAAAAACCTGCGCATTCGCATCCCACAAATCCTGCGCATGCGCATCCCACAAAACCTGCGCATGCGCATCCTTCAAAGCCTCGCACGTATTTTTACTCGACTAGCCTGCGGGAAGCATCATCTCGCACGTGTTTTTACTCGACTAGCCTGCGGGATGCATCCTCTCGCATGTGTTTTTACTCGACTAGCCTGCGGGATGCATCCTCTGGCACGTGTTTTTACTCGACTAGCCTGCGGGATACATCCTCTCGCACGTGTTTTTACTCGACTAGCCTTGGGGAAGCATCCACTCGCACGTGTTTTTACTCGACTAGCCTGCGGGATGCATCCTCTCGCACGTTTTTTTAATCGACTAGCCTGCGGGATGCATCCTCTCGCACGTGTTTTTACTCGACTAGCCTGCGGGAAGCATCCTCTCGCACGTGTTTTTGCTCGACTAGCCTGCGGGATGAATCCTGTCGCACGTGTTTTTGCTCGACCAGCCTGCGGGAAGCATCCTCTCGCACGTGTTTTTACTCGACTAGCCTGCGGGATGCATCCTCTCACACGTGTTTTTGCTCGACTAGCCTGTGGGATGCATCCTCTCGCACGTGTTTTTACTCGACTAGCCTGCGGGATGCATCCTCTCGCATGTGTTTATACTCGACTAGCCTGCGGGATGCATCCTCTTGCACGTGTTTTTGCTCGACTAGCCATGCGCATCCCAAAAAACCTGCGCATTCGCATCCCACAAATCCTGCGCATGCGCATCCCACAAAACCTGCGCGTGCGCATCCCACAAAACCTCGCACGTATTTTTACTCGACTAGCCTGCGGGAAGCATCCTCTCGCACGTGTTTTTACTCGACTAGCCTGCGGGATGCATCCTCTCGCATGTGTTTTTACTCGACTAGCCTGCGGGATACATCCTATCGCACGTGTTTTTGCTCGACTAGCCATGCGCATCCCAAAAAACCTGCGCATGCGCATCCCAAAAAACCTGCGCATTCGCATCCCACAAATCCTGCGCATGCGCATCCCACAAAACCCGCGCATGCGCATCCCACAAAACCTCGCACGTATTTTTACTCGACTAGCCTGCGGGAAGCATCCTCTCGCACGTGTTTTTACTCGACTAGCCTGCGGGAAGCATCCTCTCGCACGTGTTTTTACTCGACTAGCCTGCGGGAAGCATCCTCTCGCACGTGTTTTTACTCGACTAGCCTGCGGGAAGCATCCTCTCGCACGTGTTTTTACTCGACTAGCCTGCGGGATGCATCCTCTCGCACGTGTTTTTACTCGACTAGCCTTGGGGAAGCATCCTCTCGCACGTGTTTTTACTCGACTAGCCTGCGGGATGCATCCTCTCGCACGTTTTTTTAATCGACTAGCCTGCGGGATGCATCCTCTCGCACGTGTTTTTACTCGACTAGCCTGCGGGAAGCATCCTCTCGCACGTGTTTTTGCTCGACTAGCCTGCGGGATGCATCCTCTCGCACGTGTTTTTACTCGACTAGCCTGCGGGATGCATCCTCTCGCATGTGTTTTTACTCGACTGGCCTGCGGGATGCATCCTCACGCATGTGTTTTTACTCGACTAGCCTGCGGGATGCATCCTCTCGCACGTGTTTTTACTCGACTAGCCTGCGGGAAGCATCCTCTCGCACGTGTTTTTGCTCGACTAGCCTGCGGGATGCATCCTCTCGCACGTGTTTTTGCTCGACCAGCCTGCGGGAAGCATCCTCTCGCACGTGTTTTTACTCGACTAGCCTGCGGGATGCATCCTCTCGCACGTGTTTTTACTCGACTAGCCTGCGGGAAGCATCCTCTCGCACGTGTTTTAACTCGACTAGCCTGCGGGATGCATCCTCTCGCATGTGTTTTTACTCGACTGGCCTGCGGGATGCATCCTCACGCATGTGTTTTTACTCGACTAGCCTGCGGGATGCATCCTCTCGCACGTGTTTTTACTCGACTAGCCTGCGGGAAGCATCCTCTCGCACGTGTTTTTACTCGACTAGCCAGCGGGATGCATCCTCTCGCACGATTTTTTACTCGACTAGCCTGCGGGATGCATCCTCTCGCACGTGTTTTTACTCGACTAGCCTGCGGGAAGCATCCTCTCGCACGTGTTTTTACTCGACTAGCCTGCGGGGTGCATCCTCTGGAATGTGTTTTTACTCGACTAGCCTGCGGGATGCATCCTCTCGCATGTGTTTTTACTCGACTAGCCTGCGGGATGCATTCTCTCGCACGTGTTTTTACTCGACTAGCCTGCGGGATGCATCCTCTCGCATGTGTTTTTACTCGACTAGCATGCGGGAAGCATCCTCTCGCACGTTTTTTTACTCGACTAGCCTGCGGGATGCATCCTCTCGCACGTGTTTTTAATCGACTAGCCTGCGGGATGCATCCTCTCGCACGTGTTTTTGCTCGACTAGCCTGCGGGATGCATCCTCTCACACGTGTTTTTGCTCGACCAGCCTGTGGGATGCATCCTCTCGCACGTGTTTTTGCTCGACTAGCCTGCGGGAAGCATCCTCTCGCACGTGTTTTTACTCGTCTAGCCTGCGGGATGCATCCTCTCGCACGTGTTTTTACTCGACTAGCCTGCGGGATGCATCCTCTCGCATGTGTTTTAACTCGGCTAGCATGCGGGAAGCATCCTCTCGCACGTGTTTTTACTCGACTAGCCTGCGGGATGCATCCTCTCGCACGTGTTTTTACTCGACTAGCCTGCGGGAAGCATCCTCTCGCACGTGTTTTTACTCGACTAGCCAGCGGGATGCATCCTCTCGCACGATTTTTTACTCGACTAGCCTGCGGGATGCATCCTCTCGCACGTGTTTTTACTCGACTAGCCTGCGGGAAGCATCCTCTCGCACGTGTTTTTACTCGACTAGCCTGCGGGGTGCATCCTCTGGAATGTGTTTTTACTCGACTAGCCTGCGGGATGCATCCTCTCGCATGTGTTTTTACTCGACTAGCCTGCGGGATGCATTCTCTCGCACGTGTTTTTACTCGACTAGCCTGCGGGATGCATCCTCTCGCATGTGTTTTTACTCGACTAGCATGCGGGAAGCATCCTCTCGCACGTTTTTTTACTCGACTAGCCTGCGGGATGCATCCTCTCGCACGTGTTTTTAATCGACTAGCCTGCGGGATGCATCCTCTCGCACGTGTTTTTGCTCGACTAGCCTGCGGGATGCATCCTCTCACACGTGTTTTTGCTCGACCAGCCTGTGGGATGCATCCTCTCGCACGTGTTTTTGCTCGACTAGCCTGCGGGAAGCATCCTCTCGCACGTGTTTTTACTCGTCTAGCCTGCGGGATGCATCCTCTCGCACGTGTTTTTACTCGACTAGCCTGCGGGATGCATCCTCTCGCATGTGTTTTAACTCGGCTAGCATGCGGGAAGCATCCTCTCGCACGTGTTTTTACTCGACTAGCCTGCGGGATGCATCCTCTCGCACGTGTTTTTAATCGACTAGCCTGCGGGATGCATCCTCTCGCACGTGTTTTTGCTCGACTAGCCTGGGGGATGCATCCTCTCACACGTGTTTTTGCTCGACTAGCCTGTGGGATGCATCCTCTCGCACGTGTTTTTACTCCACTAGCCTGCGGGAAGCATCCTCTCGCACGTGTTTTTACTCGACTAGCCTGCGGGATGCATCCTCTCGCTTGTGTTTTTACTCGACTAGCCTGCGGGATGCAACCTCTCGCACGTGTTTTTACTCGACTAGCTTGCGGGATGCATCCTCCCGCATGTGTTTTTACTCGACTAGCCTGCGGGAAGCATCCTCTCGCACGTGTTTTTACTCGACTAGCCTGCGGAATGCATCCTCTCGCACATGTTTTTACTCGACTAGCCTGCGGGATGCATCCTCTCGCACGTGTTTTTGCTCGACTAGCCTGCGGGATGCATCCTCTCACACGTGTTTTTGCTCGACTAGCCTGTGGGATGCATCCTCTCGCACGTGTTTTTACTCGACTAGCCTGCGGGATGCATCCTCTCGCATGTGTTTTTACTCGACTAGCCTGCGGGATGCATCCTCTCGCATGTGTTTTTACTCGACTAGCCTGCGGGATGCATCCTCTTGCACGTGTTTTTGCTCGACTAGCCATGCGCATCCCAAAAAACCTGCGCATTCGCATCCCACAAATCCTGCGCATGCGCATCCCACAAAACCTGCGCATGCGCATCCTTCAAAACCTCGCACGTATTTTTACTCGACTAGCCTGCGGGAAGCATCATCTCGCACGTGTTTTTACTCGACTAGCCTGCGGGATGCATCCTCTCGCATGTGTTTTTACTCGACTAGCCTGCGGGATGCATCCTCTGGCACGTGTTTTTACTCGACTAGCCTGCGGGATACATCCTCTCGCACGTGTTTTTACTCGACTAGCCTTGGGGAAGCATCCACTCGCACGTGTTTTTACTCGACTAGCCTGCGGGATGCATCCTCTCGCACGTTTTTTTAATCGACTAGCCTGCGGGATGCATCCTCTCGCACGTGTTTTTACTCGACTAGCCTGCGGGAAGCATCCTCTCGCACGTGTTTTTGCTCGACTAGCCTGCGGGATGAATCCTGTCGCACGTGTTTTTGCTCGACCAGCCTGCGGGAAGCATCCTCTCGCACGTGTTTTTACTCGACTAGCCTGCGGGATGCATCCTCTCGCACGTGTTTTTACTCGACTAGCCTGCGGGAAGCATCCTCTCGCACGTGTTTTTACTCGACTAGCCAGCGGGATGCATCCTCTCGCACGATTTTTTACTCGACTAGCCTGCGGGATGCATCCTCTCGCACGTGTTTTTACTCGACTAGCCTGCGGGAAGCATCCTCTCGCACGTGTTTTTACTCGACTAGCCTGCGGGGTGCATCCTCTCGAATGTGTTTTTACTCGACTAGCCTGCGGGATGCATCCTCTCGCATGTGTTTTTACTCGACTAGCCTGCGGGATGCATTCTCTCGCACGTGTTTTTACTCGACTAGCCTGCGGGATGCATCCTCTCGCATGTGTTTTTACTCGACTAGCATGCGGGAAGCATCCTCTCGCACGTGTTTTTACTCGACTAGCCTGCGGGATGCATCCTCTCGCACGTGTTTTTAATCGACTAGCCTGCGGGATGCATCCTCTCGCACGTGTTTTTGCTCGACTAGCCTGCGGGATGCATCCTCTCACACGTGTTTTTGCTCGACTAGCCTGTGGGATGCATCCTCTCGCACGTGTTTTTACTCGACTAGCCTGCGGGATGCATCCTCTCGCACGTGTTTTTACTCGACTAGCCTGCGGGGTGCATCCTCTCGAATGTGTTTTTACTCGACTAGCCTGCGGGATGCATCCTCTCGCATGTGTTTTTACTCGACTAGCCTGCGGGATGCATTCTCTCGCACGTGTTTTTACTCGACTAGCCTGCGGGATGCATCCTCTCGCATGTGTTTTTACTCGACTAGCATGCGGGAAGCATCCTCTCGCACGTGTTTTTACTCGACTAGCCTGCGGGATGCATCCTCTCGCACGTGTTTTTAATCGACTAGCCTGCGGGATGCATCCTCTCGCACGTGTTTTTGTTCGACTAGCCTGCGGGATGCATCCTCTCACACGTGTTTTTGCTCGACTAGCCTGTGGGATGCATCCTCTCGCACGTGTTTTTGCTCGACTAGCCTGCGGGAAGCATCCTCTCGCACGTGTTTTTACTCGTCTAGCCTGCGGGATGCATCCTCTCGCACGTGTTTTTACTCGACTAGCCTGCGGGATGCATCCTCTCGCATGTGTTTTTACTCGACTAGCCTGCGGGATGCATCCTCTCGCACGTGTTTTTACTCGACTAGCCTGCGGGATGCATCCTCTCGCATGTGTTTTTACTCGACTAGCATGCGGGAAGCATCCTCTCGCACGTGTTTTTACTCGACTAGCCTGCGGGATGCATCCTCTCGCACGTGTTTTTAATCGACTAGCCTGCGGGATGCATCCTCTCGCACGTGTTTTTGCTCGACTAGCCTGCGGGATGCATCCTCTCACACGTGTTTTTGCTCGACTAGCCTGTGGGATGCATCCTCTCGCACGTGTTTTTGCTCGACTAGCCTGCGGGAAGCATCCTCTCGCACGTGTTTTTACTCGTCTAGCCTGCGGGATGCATCCTCTCGCACGTGTTTTTACTCGACTAGCCTGCGGGATGCATCCTCTCGCATGTGTTTTTACTCGACTAGCCTGCGGGATGCATCCTCTCGCACGTGTTTTTACTCGACTAGCCTGCGGGATGCATCCTCTCGCATGTGTTTTAACTCGGCTAGCATGCGGGAAGCATCCTCTCGCACGTGTTTTTACTCGACTAGCCTGCGGGATGCATCCTCTCGCACGTGTTTTTAATCGACTAGCCTGCGGGATGCATCCTCTCGCACGTGTTTTTGCTCGACTAGCCTGGGGGATGCATCCTCTCACACGTGTTTTTGCTCGACTAGCCTGTGGGATGCATCCTCTCGCACGTGTTTTTACTCCACTAGCCTGCGGGAAGCATCCTCTCGCACGTGTTTTTACTCGACTAGCCTGCGGGATGCATCCTCTCGCTTGTGTTTTTACTCGACTAGCCTGCGGGATGCATCCTCTCGCACGTGTTTTTACTCGACTAGCTTGCGGGATGCATCCTCCCGCATGTGTTTTTACTCGACTAGCCTGCGGGAAGCATCCTCTCGCACGTGTTTTTACTCGACTAGCCTGCGGAATGCATCCTCTCGCACATGTTTTTACTCGACTAGCCTGCGGGATGCATCCTCTCGCACGTGTTTTTGCTCGACTAGCCTGCGGGATGCATCCTCTCACACGTGTTTTTGCTCGACTAGCCTGTGGGATGCATCCTCTCGCACGTGTTTTTACTCGACTAGCCTGCGGGATGCATCCTCTCGCATGTGTTTTTACTCGACTAGCCTGCGGGATGCATCCTCTCGCATGTGTTTTTACTCGACTAGCCTGCGGGATGCATCCTCTTGCACGTGTTTTTGCTCGACTAGCCATGCGCATCCCAAAAAACCTGCGCATGCGCATCCCAAAAAACCTGCGCATTCGCATCCCACAAATCCTGCGCATGCGCATCCCACAAAACCTGCGCATGCGCATCCCACAAAACCTCGCACGTATTTTTACTCGACTAGCCTGCGGGAAGCATCCTCTCGCACGTGTTTTTACTCGACTAGCCTGCGGGATGCATCCTCTCGCATGTGTTTTTACTCGACTAGCCTGCGGGATGCATCCTCTGGCACGTGTTTTTACTCGACTAGCCTGCGGGATACATCCTCTCGCACGTGTTTTTACTCGACTAGCCTTGGGGAAGCATCCTCTCGCACGTGTTTTTACTCGACTAGCCTGCGGGATGCATCCTCTCGCACGTTTTTTTAATCGACTAGCCTGCGGGATGCATCCTCTCGCACGTGTTTTTACTCGACTAGCCTGCGGGAAGCATCCTCTCGCACGTGTTTTTGCTCGACTAGCCTGCGGGATGAATCCTCTCGCACGTGTTTTTGCTCGACCAGCCTGCGGGAAGCATCCTCTCGCACGTGTTTTTACTCGACTAGCCTGCGGGATGCATCCTCTCGCACGTGTTTTTACTCGACTAGCCTGCGGGAAGCATCCTCTCGCACGTGTTTTTACTCGACTAGCCTGCGGGATGCATCCTCTCGCACGTGTTTTTACTCGACTAGCCTGCGGGAAGCATCCTCTCGCACGTGTTTTTACTCGACTAGCCTGCGGGGTGCATCCTCTCGAATGTGTTTTTACTCGACTAGCCTGCGGGATGCATCCTCTCGCATGTGTTTTTACTCGACTAGCCTGCGGGATGCATTCTCTCGCACGTGTTTTTACTCGACTAGCCTGCGGGATGCATCCTCTCGCATGTGTTTTTACTCGACTAGCATGCGGGAAGCATCCTCTCGCACGTGTTTTTACTCGACTAGCCTGCGGGATGCATCCTCTCGCATGTGTTTTTGCTCGACTAGCCTGCGGGATGCATCCTCTCACACGTGTTTTTGCTCGACTAGCCTGTGGAATGCATCCTCTCGCACGTGTTTTTGCTCGACTAGCCTGCGGGAAGCATCCTCTCGCACGTGTTTTTACTCGTCTAGCCTGCGGGATGCATCCTCTCGCACGTGTTTTTACTCGACTAGCCTGCGGGATGCATCCTCTCGCATGTGTTTTTACTCGACTAGCCTGCGGGATGCATCCTCTCGCACGTGTTTTTACTCGACTAGCCTGCGGGATGCATCCTCTCGCATGTGTTTTAACTCGGCTAGCATGCGGGAAGCATCCTCTCGCACGTGTTTTTACTCGACTAGCCTGCGGGATGCATCCTCTCGCACGTGTTTTTAATCGACTAGCCTGCGGGATGCATCCTCTCGCACGTGTTTTTGCACGACTAGCCTGGGGGATGCATCCTCTCACACGTGTTTTTGCTCGACTAGCCTGTGGGATGCATCCTCTCGCACGTGTTTTTACTCCACTAGCCTGCGGGAAGCATCCTCTCGCACGTGTTTTTACTCGACTAGCCTGCGGGATGCATCCTCTCACACGTGTTTTTGCTCGACTAGCCTGTGGGATGCATCCTCTCGCACGTGTTTTTGCTCGACTAGTCTGCGGGAAGCATCCTCTCGCACGTGTTTTTGCTCGTCTAGCCTGCGGGATGCATCCTCTCGCACGTGTTTTTACTCGACTAGCCTGCGGGAAGTATCCTCTCGCACGTGTTTTTACTCGACTAGCCTGCGGGATGCATCCTCTCGCACGTGTTTTTGCTCTACTAGCCTGCGGGATGCATCCTCTCGCACGTGTTTTTACTCGACTAGCCTGGGGGATGCATCCTCTCGCACGTGTTTTTACTCGACTAGCCTGCGGGATGCATCCTCCCGCACGTGTTTTTACTCGACTATCCTGCGGGATGCATCCTCTCGCACGTGTTTTTGCTCGACTAGCCTGCGGGATGCATTCTCTCGCACGTGTTTTTGCTCGACTAGCCTGCGGGACGCATCCTCTCAAACGTGTTTTTACTCGACTAGCCTGCGGGATGCATCCTCTCGCACGTGTTTTTACTCGACTAGCCAGCGGGATGCATCCTCTCGCACGTGTTTTTACTCGACTAGCCTGCTGGATGCATCCTCTCAAACGTGTTTTTACTCTACTAGCCTGCGGGATGCATCCTCTCGCACGTGTTTTTGCTCGACTAGCCTGCGGGATGCATCCTCTCGCACTTGTTTTTACTCGACTAGCCTGCGGGATGCATCCTCTCGCACTTGTTTTTACTCGACTAGCCTGCGGATGCATCCTCTCGCACGTGTTTTTACTCGACTAGCCTGCGGGATGCATCCTCTCGCACGTGTTTTTACTCGTCTAAGCTGCGGGATGCATCCTCTCGCACGTGTTTTTACTCGACTAGCCTGCGGGATGCATCCTCTCGCACGTGTTTTTACTCGACTAGCCTGCGGGACGCATCCACTCGCACGTGTTTTTCACTCGACTAGCCTGCGGGATGCATCCTCTCGCACGTGTTTTTACTCGACTAGCCTGCGGGATGCATCCTCTCGCACGTGTTTTTACTCGACTAGCCTGCGGGATGCATCCTCTCGCACGTGTTTTTACTCGACTATCCTGCGGGATGCATCCTCTCGCACGTGTTTTTGCTCGACTAGCCTGCGGGATGCATCCTCTCGCACGTGTTTTTACTCGACTAGCCTGCGGGAAGCATCCTCTCGCACGTGTTTTTGCTCGACTAGCCTGCGGGATGCATCCTCTCGCACGTGTTTTTACTCGACTAGCCAGCGGGATGCATCCTCTCGCACGATTTTTTACTCGACTAGCCTGCGGGATGCATCCTCTCGCACGTGTTTTTACTCGACTAGCCTGCGGGATGCATCCTCTCGCACGTGTTTTTACTCGACTAGCCTGCGGGAAGCATCCTCTCGCACGTGTTTTTACTCGACTAGCCTGCGGGATGCATCCTCTCGCATGTGTTTTTACTCGACTGGCCTGCGGGATGCATCCTCACGCACGTGTTTTTACTCGACTAGCCTGCGGGAAGCATCCTCTCGCACGTGTTTTTTACTCGACTAGCCAGCGGGATGCATCCTCTCGCACGATTTTTTACTCGACTAGCCTGCGGGATGCATCCTCTCGCACTTGTTTTTACTCGACTAGCCTGCGGGAAGCATCCTCTCGCACGTGTTTTTACTCGACTAGCCTGCGGGATGCATCCTCTCGCATGTGTTTTTACTCGACTAGCCTGCGGGATGCATTCTCTCGCACGTGTTTTTACTCGACTAGCCTGCGGGATGCATCCTCTCGCATGTGTTTTTACTCGACTAGCATGCGGGAAGCATCCTCTCGCACGTGTTTTTACTCGACTAGCCTGCAGGATGCATCCTCTCGCACGTGTTTTTAATCGACTAGCCTGCGGGATGCATTCTCTCGCACGTGATTTTGCTCGACTAGCCTGCGGGATGCATCCTCTCACACGTGTTTTTGCTCGACTAGCCTGTGGGATGCATCCTCTCGCACGTGTTTTTGCTCGACTAGTCTGCGGGAAGCATCCTCTCGCACGTGTTTTTGCTCGTCTAGCCTGCGGGATGCATCCTCTCGCACGTGTTTTTACTCGACTAGCCAGCGGGAAGTATCCTCTCGCACGTGTTTTTACTCGACTAGCCTGCGGGATGCATCCTCTCGCATGTGTTTTTGCTCTACTAGCCTGCGGTATGCATCCTCTCGCACGTGTTTTTACTCGACTAGCCTGGGGGATGCATCCTCTCGCACGTGTTTTTACTCGACTAGCCTGCGGGATGCATCCTCCCGCACGTGTTTTTACTCGACTATCCTGCGGGATGCATCCTCTCGCACGTGTTTTTGCTCGACTAGCCGGCGGGATGCATTCTCTCGCACGTGTTTTTGCTCGACTAGCCTGCGGGATGCATTCTCTCGCACGTGTTTTTGCTCGACTAGCCTGCGGGACGCATCCTCTCAAACGTGTTTTTACTCGACTAGCCTGCGGGATGCATCCTCTCGCACGTGTTTTTACTCGACTAGCCAGCGGGATGCATCCTCTCGCTCGTGTTTTTACTCGACTAGCCTGCTGGATGCATCCTCTCAAACGTGTTTTTACTCTACTAGCCTGCGGGATGCATCCTCTCGCACTTGTTTTTACTCGACTAGCCTGCGGGATGCATCCTCTCGCACTTGTTTTTACTCGACTAGCCTGCGGGATGCATCCTCTCGCACTTGTTTTTACTCGACTAGCCTGCGGGATGCATCCTCTCGCACGTGTTTTTACTCGACTAGCCTGCGGGATGCATCCTCTCGCACGTGTTTTTACTCGACTAGCCTGCGGGATGCATCCTCTCGCATGTGTTTTTACTCGACTAGCATGCGGGAAGCATCCTCTCGCACGTGTTTTTACTCGACTAGCCTGCAGGATGCATCCTCTCGCACGTGTTTTTAATCGACTAGCCTGCGGGATGCATTCTCTCGCACGTGATTTTGCTCGACTAGCCTGCGGGATGCATCCTCTCACACGTGTTTTTGCTCGACTAGCCTGTGGGATGCATCCTCTCGCACGTGTTTTTGCTCGACTAGTCTGCGGGAAGCATCCTCTCGCACGTGTTTTTGCTCGTCTAGCCTGCGGGATGCATCCTCTCGCACGTGTTTTTACTCGACTAGCCTGCGGGAAGTATCCTCTCGCACGTGTTTTTACTCGACTAGCCTGCGGGATGCATCCTCTCGCATGTGTTTTTGCTCTACTAGCCTGCGGTATGCATCCTCTCGCACGTGTTTTTACTCGACTAGCCTGGGGGATGCATCCTCTCGCACGTGTTTTTACTCGACTAGCCTGCGGGATGCATCCTCTCGCACGTGTTTTTACTCGACTAGCCTGCGGGATGCATCCTCTCGCACGTGTTTTTGCCCGACTAGCCTGCGGGATGCATCCTCTCGCACGTGTTTTTACTCGACTAGCCTGCGGGATGCATCCTCTCGCACGTGTTTTTACTCGACTAGCCTGCGGGATGCATCCTCTCGCACGTGTTTTTACTCGACTAACCTGCGGGATGCATCCTCTCGCACGTGTTTTTACTCGTCTAGCCTGCGGGATGCATCCTCTCGCACGTGTTTTTACTCGACTAGCCTGCGGGATGCATCCTCTCGCACGTGTTTTTACTCGACTATCCTGCGGGATGCATCCTCTCGCACGTGTTTTTGATCGACTAGCCTGCGGGACGCATCCACTCGCACGTGTTTTTCACTCGACTAGCCTGCGGGATGCATCTTCTCGCACGTGTTTTTACTCGACTATCCTGCGGGATGCATCCTCTCGCACGTGTTTTTGCTCGACTAGCCTGCGGGACGCATCCACTCGCACGTGTTTTTCACTCGACTAGCCTGCGGGATGCATCCTCTCGCACGTGTTTTTACTCGACTAGCCTGCGGGATGCATCGTCTCGCACGTGTTTTTACTCGACTAGCCTGCTGGATGCATCCTCTCAAACGTGTTTTTACTCGACTAGCCTGCGGGATGCATCCTCTCGCACGTGTTTTTGCTCGACTAGCCTGCGGGATGCATCCTCTCGCACTTGTTTTTACTCGACTAGCCTGCGGGATGCATCCTCTCGCACGTGTTTTTACTCAACTAGCCTGCGGGATGCATCCTCTCGCACGTGTTTTTACTCGTCTAAGCTGCGGGATGCATCCTCTCGCACGTGTTTTTACTCGACTAGCCTGCGGGATGCATCCTCTCGCACGTGTTTTTGCTCGACTAGCCTGCGGGATGCATCCTCTCGCACGTGTTTTTACTCGACTAGCCTGCGGGATGCATCCTCTCGCACGTGTTTTTACTCGACTAGCCTGCGGGATGCATCCTCTCGCACGTGTTTTTACTCGACTATCCTGCGGGATGCATCCTCTCGCACGTGTTTTTGCTCGACTAGCCGGCGGGATGCATTCTCTCGCACGTGTTTTTGCTCGACTAGCCTGCGGGATGCATCCTCTCGCACGTGTTTTTGCTCGACCAGCCTGCGGGAAGCATCCTCTCGCACGTGTTTTTACTCGACTAGCCTGCGGGATGCATCCTCTCGCACGTGTTTTTACTCGACTAGCCTGCGGGAAGCATCCTCTCGCACGTGTTTTTACTCGACTAGCCTGCGGGATGCATCCTCTCGCATGTGTTTTTACTCGACTGGCCTGCGGGATGCATCCTCACGCATGTGTTTTTACTCGACTAGCCTGCGGGATGCATCCTCTCGCACGTGTTTTTACTCGACTAGCCTGCGGGAAGCATCCTCTCGCACGTGTTTTTACTCGACTAGCCAGCGGGATGCATCCTCTCGCACGTGTTTTTACTCGACTAGCCTGCGGGATGCATCCTCTCGCACGTGTTTTTACTCGACTAGCCTGCGGGATGCATCCTCTCGCACGTGTTTTTATTCGACTAGCCTGCGGGATGCATCCTCTCGCACGTGATTTTACTCGACTAGCCTGCGGGATGCATCCTCTCGCACGTGTTTTTACTCGACTAGCCTGCGGGATGCATCCTCTCGCACGTGTTTTTACTCGACTATCCTGCGGGATGCATCCTCTCGCACGTGTTTTTACTCGACTAGCCTGCGGGATGCATCCTCTCGCACGTGTTTTTACTCGACTAGCCTGCGGGATGCATCCTCTCGCACGTGTTTTTGCTCGACTAGCCTGCGGGATGCATCCTCTCGCACGTGTTTTTACTCGACTAGCCTGTGGGATGCATCCTCTCGCACGTGTTTTTACTCGACTAGCCTGCGGGATGCATCCTCTCGCATGTGTTTTTACTCGACTGGCCTGCGGGATGCATCCTCACGCATGTGTTTTTACTCGACTAGCCTGCGGGATGCATCCTCTCGCACGTGTTTTTACTCGACTAGCCTGCGGGAAGCATCCTCCCGCACGTGTTTTTACTCGACTAGCCAGCGGGATGCATTCTCTCGCACGTGTTTTTGCTCGACTAGCCTGCGGGACGCATCCTCTCAAACGTGTTTTTACTCGACTAGCCTGCGGGATGCATCCTCTCGCACGTGTTTTTGCTCGACTAGCCTGCGGGATGCATCCTCTCGCACGTGCTTTTACTCGACTAGCCTGCGGGATGCATCCTCTCGCACGTGTTTTTACTCGACTAGCCTGCGGGATGCATCCTCTCGCACGTGTTTTTACTCGACTATCCTGCGGGATGCATCCTCTCGCACGTGTTTTTGCTCGACTAGCCGGCGGGATGCATTCTCTCGCACGTGTTTTTACTCGACTAGCCTGCGGGAAGCATCCTCTCGCACGTGTTTTTGCTCGACTAGCCTGCGGGATGCATCCTCTCGCACGTGTTTTTACTCGATTAGCCAGCGGGATGCATCCTCTCGCACGATTTTTTACTCGACTAGCCTGCGGGATGCATCCTCTCGCACGTGTTTTTACTCGACTAGCCTGCGGGATGCATCCTCTCGCACGTGTTTTTACTCGACTAGCCTGCGGGAAGCATCCTCTCGCACGTGTTTTTACTCGACTAGCCAGCGGGATGCATCCTCTCGCACGATTTTTTACTCGACTAGCCTGCGGGATGCATCCTCTCGCACTTGTTTTTACTCGACTAGCCTGCGGGAAGCATCCTCTCGCACGTGTTTTTACTCGACTAGCCTGCGGGATGCATCCTCTCGCATGTGTTTTTACTCGACTAGCCTGCGGGATGCATTCTCTCGCACGTGTTTTTACTCGACTAGCCTGCGGGATGCATCCTCTCGCATGTGTTTTTACTCGACTAGCATGCGGGAAGCATCCTCTCGCACGTGTTTTTACTCGACTAGCCTGCAGGATGCATCCTCTCGCACGTGTTTTTAATCGACTAGCCTGCGGGATGCATTCTCTCGCACGTGATTTTGCTCGACTAGCCTGCGGGATGCATCCTCTCACACGTGTTTTTGCTCGACTAGCCTGTGGGATGCATCCTCTCGCACGTGTTTTTGCTCTACTAGTCTGCGGGAAGCATCCTCTCGCACGTGTTTTTGCTCGTCTAGCCTGCGGGATGCATCCTCTCGCACGTGTTTTTACTCGACTAGCCTGCGGGAAGTATCCTCTCGCACGTGTTTTTACTCGACTAGCCTGCGGGATGCATCCTCTCGCACGTGTTTTTGCTCTACTAGCCTGCGGTATGCATCCTCTCGCACGTGTTTTTACTCGACTAGCCTGGGGGATGCATCCTCTCGCACGTGTTTTTACTCGACTAGCCTGCGGGATGCATCCTCTCGCACGTGTTTTTACTCGACTAGCCTGCGGGATGCATCCTCTCGCATGTGTTTTTACTCGACTAGCCTGCGGGATGCATTCTCTCACACGTGTTTTTGCTCGACTAGCCTGTGGGATGCATCCTCTCGCACGTGTTTTTGCTCGACTAGCCTGCGGGAAGCATCCTCTCGCACGTGTTTTTGCTCGTCTAGCCTGCGGGATGCATCCTCTCGCACGTGTTTTTACTCGACTAGCCTGCGGGAAGTATCCTCTCGCACGTGTTTATACTCGACTAGCCTGCGGGATGCATCCTCTCGCACGTGTTTTTGCTCGACTAGCCTGCGGGATGCATCCTCTCGCACGTGTTTTTACTCGACTAGCCAGCGGTATGCATCCTCTCGCACGATTTTTTACTCGACTAGCCTGCGGGATGCATCCTCTCGCACTTGTTTTTACTCGACTAGCCTGCGGGAAGCATCCTCTCGCACGTGTTTTTACTCGACTATCCTGCGGGATGCATCCTCTCGCACGTGTTTTTGCTCGACTAGCCTGCGGGACGCATCCACTCGCACGTGTTTTTCACTCGACTAGTCTGCGGGATGCATCCTCTCGCACGTGTTTTTACTCGACCAGCCTGCGGGATGCATCCTCTCGCACGTGTTTTTGCTCGACCAGCCTGCGGGAAGCATCCTCTCGCACGTGTTTTTACTCGACTAGCCTGCGGGATGCATCCTCTCGCACGTGTTTTTACTCGACTAGCCTGCGGGAAGCATCCTCTCGCACGTGTTTTTACTCGACTAGCCTACGGGATGCATCCTCACGCATGTATTTTTACTCGACTGGCCTGCGGGATGCATCCTCACGCATGTGTTTTTACTCGACTAGCCTGCGGGATGCATCCTCTCGCACGTGTTTTTACTCGACTAGCCTGCGGGAAGCATCCTCTCGCACGTGTTTTTACTCGACTAGCCAGCGGGATGCATCCTCTCGCACGTGTTTTTACTCGACTAGCCTGCGGGATGCATCCTCTCGCACGTGTTTTTACTCGACTAGCCTGCGGGATGCATCCTCTCGCACGTGTTTTTATTCGACTAGCCTGCGGGATGCATCCTCTCGCAGGTGATTTTACTCGACTAGCCTGCGGGATGCATCCTCTCGCACGTGTTTTTACTCGACTAGCCTGCGGGATGCATCCTCTCGCACGTGTTTTTACTCGACTAGCCTGCGGGATGCATCCTCTCGCACGTGTTTTTGCTCGACTAGCCTGCGGGATGCATCCTCTCGCACGTGTTTTTACTCGACTAGCCTGCGGGATGCATCCTCTCGCACGTGTTTTTACTCGACTAGCCTGCGGGATGCATCCTCTCGCATGTGTTTTTACTCGACTGGCCTGCGGGATGCATCCTCACGCATGTGTTTTTACTCGACTAGCCTGCGGGATGCATCCTCTCGCACGTGTTTTTACTCGACTAGCCAGCGGGATGCATCCTCTCGCACGATTTTTTACTCGACTAGCCTGCGGGATGCATCCTCTCGCACGTGTTTTTACTCGACTAGCCTGCGGGATGCATCCTCTCGCATGTGTTTTTACTCGACTAGCATGCGGGAAGCATCCTCTCGCACGTGTTTTTACTCGACTAGCCTGCGGGATGCATCCTCTCGCATGTGTTTTTACTCGACTAGCCTGCGGGATGCATTCTCTCACACGTGTTTTTGCTCGACTAGCCTGTGGGATGCATCCTCTCGCACGTGTTTTTGCTCGACTAGCCTGCGGGAAGCATCCTCTCGCACGTGTTTTTGCTCGTCTAGCCTGCGGGATGCATCCTCTCGCACGTGTTTTTACTCGACTAGCCTGCGGGAAGTATCCTCTCGCACGTGTTTTTACTCGACTAGCCTGCGGGATGCATCCTCTCGCACGTGTTTTTGCTCGACTAGCCTGCGGGATGCATCCTCTCGCACGTGTTTTTACTCGACTAGCCAGCGGTATGCATCCTCTCGCACGATTTTTTACTCGACTAGCCTGCGGGATGCATCCTCTCGCACTTGTTTTTACTCGACTAGCCTGCGGGAAGCATCCTCTCGCACGTGTTTTTACTCGACTATCCTGCGGGATGCATCCTCTCGCACGTGTTTTTGCTCGACTAGCCTGCGGGACGCATCCACTCGCACGTGTTTTTCACTCGACTAGTCTGCGGGATGCATCCTCTCGCACGTGTTTTTACTCGACCAGCCTGCGGGATGCATCCTCTCGCACGTGTTTTTACTCGACTAGCCTGCTGGATGCATCCTCTCAAACGTGTTTTTACTCGACTAGCCTGCGGGATGCATCCTCTCGCACGTGTTTTTGCTCGACTAGCCTGCGGGATGCATCCTCTCGCACTTGTTTTTACTCGACTAGCCTGCGGGATGCATCCTCTCGCACGTGTTTTTACTCGACTAGCCTGCGGGATGCATCCTCTCGCATGTGTTTTTACTCGTCTAAGCTGCGGGATGCATCCTCTCGCACGTGTTTTTACTCGACTAGCCTGCGGGATGCATCCTCTCGCACGTGTTTTTACTCGACTAGCCTGCGGGATGCATCCTCTCGCACGTGTTTTTACTCGACTAGCCTGCGGGATGCATCCTCTCGCACGTGTTTTTATTCGACTAGCCTGCGGGATGCATCCTCTCGCACGTGATTTTACTCGACTAGCCTGCGGGATGCATCCTCTCGCACGTGTTTTTACTCGACTAGCCTGCGGGATGCATCCTCTCGCACGTGTTTTTACTCGACTAGCCTGCGGGATGCATCCTCTCGCACGTGTTTTTACTCGACTAGCCTGCGGGATGCATCCTCTCGCACGTGTTTTTACTCGACTATCCTGCGGGATGCATCCTCTCGCACGTGTTTTTGCTCGACTAGCCGGCGGGATGCATTCTCTCGCACGTGTTTTTGCTCGACTAGCCTGCGGGATGCATCCTCTCGCACGTGTTTTTGCTGGACCAGCCTGCGGGAAGCATCCTCTCGCACGTGTTTTTACTCGACTAGCCTGCGGGATGCATCCTCTCGCACGTGTTTTTACTCGACTAGCCTGCGGGAAGCATCCTCTCGCACGTGTTTTTACTCGACTAGCCTGCGGGATGCATCCTCTCGCATGTGTTTTTACTCGACTGGCCTGCGGGATGCATCCTCACGCATGTGTTTTTACTCGACTAGCCTGCGGGATGCATCCTCTCGCACGTGATTTTACTCGACTAGCCTGCGGGATGCATCCTCTCGCACGTGTTTTTACTCGACTAGCCTGCGGGATGCATCCTCTCGCACGTGTTTTTACTCGACTAGCCTGCGGAATGCATCCTCTCGCACGTGTTTTTACTCGACTAGCCTGCGGGATGCATCCTCTCGCATGTGTTTTTACTCGACTAGCATGCGGGAAGCATCCTCTCGCACGTGTTTTTACTCGACTAGCCTGCGGGATGCATCCTCTCGCATGTGTTTTTACTCGACTAGCCTGCGGGATGCATTCTCTCACACGTGTTTTTGCTCGACTAGCCTGTGGGATGCATCCTCTCGCACGTGTTTTTGCTCGACTAGCCTGCGGAAAGCATCCTCTCGCACGTGTTTTTGCTCGTCTAGCCTGCGGGATGCATCCTCTCGCACGTGTTTTTACTCGACTAGCCTGCGGGAAGTATCCTCTCGCACGTGTTTTTACTCGACTAGCCTGCGGGATGCATCCTCTCGCACGTGTTTTTGCTCGACTAGCCTGCGGGATGCATCCTCTCGCACGTGTTTTTACTCGACTAGCCAGCGGTATGCATCCTCTCGCACGATTTTTTACTCGACTAGCCTGCGGGATGCATCCTCTCGCACTTGTTTTTACTCGACTAGCCTGCGGGATGCATCCTCTCGCACGTGTTTTTACTCGACTATCCTGCGGGATGCATCCTCTCGCACGTGTTTTTGCTCGACTAGCCTGCGGGACGCATCCACTCGCACGTGTTTTTCACTCGACTAGTCTGCGGGATGCATCCTCTCGCACGTGTTTTTACTCGACTAGCCTGCGGGATGCATCCTCTCGCACGTGTTTTTACTCGACTAGCCTGCTGGATGCATCCTCTCAAACGTGTTTTTACTCGACTAGCCTGCGGGATGCATCCTCTCGCACGTGTTTTTGCTCGACTAGCCTGCGGGATGCATCCTCTCGCACTTGTTTTTACTCGACTAGCCTGCGGGATGCATCCTCTCGCACGTGTTTTTACTCGACTAGCCTGCGGGATGCATCCTCTCGCATGTGTTTTTACTCGTCTAAGCTGCGGGATGCATCCTCTCGCACGTGTTTTTACTCGACTAGCCTGCGGGATGCATCCTCTCGCACGTGTTTTTACTCGACTAGCCTGCGGGATGCATCCTCTCGCACGTGTTTTTACTCGACTAGCCTGCGGGATGCATCCTCTCGCACGTGTTTTTATTCGACTAGCCTGCGGGATGCATCCTCTCGCACGTGATTTTACTCGACTAGCCTGCGGGATGCATCCTCTCGCACGTGTTTTTACTCGACTAGCCTGCGGGATGCATCCTCTCGCACGTGTTTTTACTCGACTAGCCTGCGGGATGCATCCTCTCTCACGTGTTTTTACTCGACTAGCCTGCGGAAAGCATCCTCTCGCACGTGTTTTTACTCGACTAGCCTGCGGGATGCATCCTCACGCATGTGTTTTTACTCGACTGGCCTGCGGGATGCATCCTCACGCATGTGTTTTTACTCGACTAGCCGGCGGGATGCATTCTCTCGCACGTGTTTTTGCTCGACTAGCCTGCGGGATGCATCCTCTCGCACGTGTTTTTGCTCGACCAGCCTGCGGGAAGCATCCTCTCGCACGTGTTTTTACTCGACTAGCCTGCGGGATGCATCCTCTCGCACGTGTTTTTACTCGACTAGCCTGCGGGAAGCATCCTCTCGCACGTGTTTTTACTCGACTAGCCTGCGGGATGCATCCTCTCGCATGTGTTTTTACTCGACTGGCCTGCGGGATGCATCCTCACGCATGTGTTTTTACTCGACTAGCCTGCGGGATGCATCCTCTCGCACGTGTTTTTACTCGACTAGCCAGCGGGATGCATCCTCTCGCACGTGTTTTTACTCGACTAGCCTGCGGGATGCATCCTCTCGCACGTGTTTTTACTCGACTAGCCTGCGGGATGCATCCTCTCGCATGTGTTTTTACTCGACTGGCCTGCGGGATGCATCCTCACGCATGTGTTTTTACTCGACTAGCCTGCGGGAAGCATCCTCTCGCACGTGTTTTTACTCGACTATCCTGCGGGATGCATCCTCTCGCACGTGTTTTTGCTCGACTAGCCTGCGGGACGCATCCACTCGCACGTGTTTTTCACTCGACTAGTCTGCGGGATGCATCCTCTCGCACGTGTTTTTACTCGACTAGCCTGCGGGATGCATCCTCTCGCACGTGTTTTTACTCGACTAGCCTGCTGGATGCATCCTCTCAAACGTGTTTTTACTCGACTAGCCTGCGGGATGCATCCTCTCGCACGTGTTTTTGCTCGACTAGCCTGCGGGATGCATCCTCTCGCACTTGTTTTTACTCGACTAGCCTGCGGGATGCATCCTCTCGCACGTGTTTTTACTCGACTAGCCTGCGGGATGCATCCTCTCGCATGTGTTTTTACTCGTCTAAGCTGCGGGATGCATCCTCTCGCACGTGTTTTTACTCGACTAGCCTGCGGGATGCATCCTCTCGCACGTGTTTTTACTCGACTAGCCTGCGGGATGCATCCTCTCGCACGTGTTTTTACTCGACTAGCCTGCGGGATGCATCCTCTCGCACGTGTTTTTATTCGACTAGCCTGCGGGATGCATCCTCTCGCACGTGATTTTACTCGACTAGCCTGCGGGATGCATCCTCTCGCACGTGTTTTTACTCGACTAGCCTGCGGGATGCATCCTCTCGCACGTGTTTTTACTCGACTAGCCTGCGGGATGCATCCTCTCGCACGTGTTTTTACTCGACTAGCCTGCGGGATGCATCCTCTCGCACGTGTTTTTACTCGACTATCCTGCGGGATGCATCCTCTCGCACGTGTTTTTGCTCGACTAGCCGGCGGGATGCATTCTCTCGCACGTGTTTTTGCTCGACTAGCCTGCGGGATGCATCCTCTCGCACGTGTTTTTGCTGGACCAGCCTGCGGGAAGCATCCTCTCGCACGTGTTTTTACTCGACTAGCCTGCGGGATGCATCCTCTCGCACGTGTTTTTACTCGACTAGCCTGCGGGAAGCATCCTCTCGCACGTGTTTTTACTCGACTAGCCTGCGGGATGCATCCTCTCGCATGTGTTTTTACTCGACTGGCCTGCGGGATGCATCCTCACGCATGTGTTTTTACTCGACTAGCCTGCGGGATGCATCCTCTCGCACGTGATTTTACTCGACTAGCCTGCGGGATGCATCCTCTCGCACGTGTTTTTACTCGACTAGCCTGCGGGATGCATCCTCTCGCACGTGTTTTTACTCGACTAGCCTGCGGAATGCATCCTCTCGCACGTGTTTTTACTCGACTAGCCTGTGGGATGCATCCTCTCGCACGTGTTTTTGCTCGACTAGCCTGCGGGAAGCATCCTCTCGCACGTGTTTTTGCTCGTCTAGCCTGCGGGATGCATCCTCTCGCACGTGTTTTTACTCGACTAGCCTGCGGGAAGTATCCTCTCGCACGTGTTTTTACTCGACTAGCCTGCGGGATGCATCCTCTCGCACGTGTTTTTGCTCGACTAGCCTGCGGGATGCATCCTCTCGCACGTGTTTTTACTCGACTAGCCAGCGGTATGCATCCTCTCGCACGATTTTTTACTCGACTAGCCTGCGGGATGCATCCTCTCGCACTTGTTTTTACTCGACTAGCCTGCGGGATGCATCCTCTCGCACGTGTTTTTACTCGACTATCCTGCGGGATGCATCCTCTCGCACGTGTTTTTGCTCGACTAGCCTGCGGGACGCATCCACTCGCACGTGTTTTTCACTCGACTAGTCTGCGGGATGCATCCTCTCGCACGTGTTTTTACTCGACTAGCCTGCGGGATGCATCCTCTCGCACGTGTTTTTACTCGACTAGCCTGCTGGATGCATCCTCTCAAACGTGTTTTTACTCGACTAGCCTGCGGGATGCATCCTCTCGCACGTGTTTTTGCTCGACTAGCCTGCGGGATGCATCCTCTCGCACTTGTTTTTACTCGACTAGCCTGCGGGATGCATCCTCTCGCACGTGTTTTTACTCGACTAGCCTGCGGGATGCATCCTCTCGCATGTGTTTTTACTCGTCTAAGCTGCGGGATGCATCCTCTCGCACGTGTTTTTACTCGACTAGCCTGCGGGATGCATCCTCTCGCACGTGTTTTTACTCGACTAGCCTGCGGGATGCATCCTCTCGCACGTGTTTTTACTCGACTAGCCTGCGGGATGCATCCTCTCGCACGTGTTTTTATTCGACTAGCCTGCGGGATGCATCCTCTCGCACGTGATTTTACTCGACTAGCCTGCGGGATGCATCCTCTCGCACGTGTTTTTACTCGACTAGCCTGCGGGATGCATCCTCTCGCACGTGTTTTTACTCGACTAGCCTGCGGGATGCATCCTCTCTCACGTGTTTTTACTCGACTAGCCTGCGGGATGCATCCTCTCGCACGTGTTTTTACTCGACTATCCTGCGGGATGCATCCTCTCGCACGTGTTTTTGCTCGACTAGCCGGCGGGATGCATTCTCTCGCACGTGTTTTTACTCGACTAGCCTGCGGGATGCATCCTCTCGCACGTGTTTTTGCTCGACCAGCCTGCGGGAAGCATCCTCTCGCACGTGTTTTTACTCGACTAGCCTGCGGGATGCATCCTCTCGCACGTGTTTTTACTCGACTAGCCTGCGGGAAGCATCCTCTCGCACGTGTTTTTACTCGACTAGCCTGCGGGATGCATCCTCTCGCATGTGTTTTTACTCGACTGGCCTGCGGGATGCATCCTCACGCATGTGTTTTTACTCGACTAGCCTGCGGGATGCATCCTCTCGCACGTGTTTTTACTCGACTAGCCAGCGGGATGCATCCTCTCGCACGTGATTTTACTCGACTAGCCTGCGGGATGCATCCTCTCGCACGTGTTTTTACTCGACTAGCCTGCGGGATGCATCCTCTCGCACGTGTTTTTACTCGACTATCCTGCGGGATGCATCCTCTCGCACGTGTTTTTACTCGACTAGCCTGCGGGATGCATCCTCTCGCACGTGTTTTTACTCGACTAGCCTGCGGGATGCATCCTCTCGCACGTGTTTTTGCTCGACTAGCCTGCGGGATGCATCCTCTCGCACGTGTTTTTACTCGACTAGCCTGCGGGATGCATCCTCTCGCACGTGTTTTTACTCGACTAGCCTGCGGGATGCATCCTCTCGCATGTGTTTTTACTCGACTGGCCTGCGGGATGCATCCTCACGCATGTGTTTTTACTCGACTAGCCTGCGGGATGCATCCTCTCGCACGTGTTTTTACTCGACTAGCCTGCGGGAAGCATCCTCCCGCACGTGTTTTTACTCGACTAGCCAGCGGGATGCATTCTCTCGCACGTGTTTTTGCTCGACTAGCCTGCGGGACGCATCCTCTCAAACGTGTTTTTACTCGACTAGCCTGCGGGATGCATCCTCTCGCACGTGTTTTTGCTCGACTAGCCTGCGGGATGCATCCTCTCGCACGTGCTTTTACTCGACTAGCCTGCGGGATGCATCCTCTCGCACGTGTTTTTACTCGACTAGCCTGCGGGATGCATCCTCTCGCACGTGTTTTTACTCGACTATCCTGCGGGATGCATCCTCTCGCACGTGTTTTTGCTCGACTAGCCGGCGGGATGCATTCTCTCGCACGTGTTTTTGCTCGACTAGCCTGCGGGATGCATCCTCTCGCACGTGTTTTTGCTCGACCAGCCTGCGGGAAGCATCCTCTCGCACGTGTTTTTACTCGACTAGCCTGCGGGATGCATCCTCTCGCACGTGTTTTTACTCGACTAGCCTGCGGGAAGCATCCTCTCGCACGTGTTTTTACTCGACTAGCCTGCGGGATGCATCCTCTCGCATGTGTTTTTACTCGACTGGCCTGCGGGATGCATCCTCACGCATGTGTTTTTACTCGACTAGCCTGCGGGATGCATCCTCTCGCACGTGTTTTTACTCGACTAGCCTGCGGGAAGCATCCTCTCGCACGTGTTTTTACTCGACTAGCCAGCGGGATGCATCCTCTCGCACGTGTTTTTACTCGACTAGCCTGCGGGATGCATCCTCTCGCAGGTGATTTTACTCGACTAGCCTGCGGGATGCATCCTCTCGCACGTGTTTTTACTCGACTAGCCTGCGGGATGCATCCTCTCGCACGTGTTTTTACTCGACTAGCCTGCGGGATGCATCCTCTCGCACGTGTTTTTGCTCGACTAGCCTGCGGGATGCATCCTCTCGCACGTGTTTTTACTCGACTAGCCTGCGGGATGCATCCTCTCGCACGTGTTTTTACTCGACTAGCCTGCGGGATGCATCCTCTCGCATGTGTTTTTACTCGACTGGCCTGCGGGATGCATCCTCACGCATGTGTTTTTACTCGACTAGCCTGCGGGATGCATCCTCTCGCACGTGTTTTTACTCGACTAGCCTGCGGGAAGCATCCTCTCGCACGTGTTTTTACTCGACTAGCCAGCGGGATGCATCCTCTCGCACGATTTTTTACTCGACTAGCCTGCGGGATGCATCCTCTCGCACGTGTTTTTGCTCGACTAGCCTGCGGGATGCATCCTCTCGCACGTGTTTTTACTCGACTAGCCTGCGGGATGCATCCTCTCGCACGTGTTTTTATTCGACTAGCCTGCGGGATGCATCCTCTCGCAGGTGATTTTACTCGACTAGCCTGCGGGATGCATCCTCTCGCACGTGTTTTTACTCGACTAGCCTGCGGGATGCATCCTCTCGCACGTGTTTTTACTCGACTAGCCTGCGGGATGCATCCTCTCGCACGTGTTTTTGCTCGACTAGCCTGCGGGATGCATCCTCTCGCACGTGTTTTTACTCGACTAGCCTGCGGGATGCATCCTCACGCATGTGTTTTTACTCGACTAGCCTGCGGGATGCATCCTCTCGCACGTGTTTTTACTCGACTAGCCTGCGGGAAGCATCCTCTCGCACGTGTTTTTACTCGACTAGCCAGCGGGATGCATCCTCTCGCACGTGTTTTTACTCGACTAGCCTGCGGGATGCATCCTCTCGCACGTGTTTTTACTCGACTAGCCTGCGGGATGCATCCTCTCGCACGTGTTTTTATTCGACTAGCCTGCGGGATGCATCCTCTCGCAGGTGATTTTACTCGACTAGCCTGCGGGATGCATCCTCTCGCACGTGTTTTTACTCGACTAGCCTGCGGGATGCATCCTCTCGCACGTGTTTTTACTCGACTAGCCTGCGGGATGCATCCTCTCGCACGTGTTTTTATTCGACTAGCCTGCGGGATGCATCCTCTCGCAGGTGATTTTACTCGACTAGCCTGCGGGATGCATCCTCTCGCACGTGTTTTTACTCGACTAGCCTGCGGGATGCATCCTCTCGCACGTGTTTTTACTCGACTAGCCTGCGGGATGCATCCTCTCGCACGTGTTTTTGCTCGACTAGCCTGCGGGATGCATCCTCTCGCACGTGTTTTTACTCGACTAGCCTGCGGGATGCATCCTCTCGCACGTGTTTTTACTCGACTAGCCTGCGGGATGCATCCTCTCGCATGTGTTTTTACTCGACTGGCCTGCGGGATGCATCCTCACGCATGTGTTTTTACTCGACTAGCCTGCGGGATGCATCCTCTCGCACGTGTTTTTACTCGACTAGCCAGCGGGATGCATCCTCTCGCACGATTTTTTACTCGACTAGCCTGCGGGATGCATCCTCTCGCACGTGTTTTTACTCGACTAGCCTGCTGGATGCATCCTCTCAAACGTGTTTTTACTCGACTAGCCTGCGGGATGCATCCTCTCGCACGTGTTTTTGCTCGACTAGCCTGCGGGATGCATCCTCTCGCACTTGTTTTTACTCGACTAGCCTGCGGGATGCATCCTCTCGCACGTGTTTTTACTCAACTAGCCTGCGGGATGCATCCTCTCGCACGTGTTTTTACTCGTCTAAGCTGCGGGATGCATCCTCTCGCACGTGTTTTTACTCGACTAGCCTGCGGGATGCATCCTCTCGCACGTGTTTTTGCTCGACTAGCCTGCGGGATGCATCCTCTCGCACGTGTTTTTACTCGACTAGCCTGCGGGATGCATCCTCTCGCACGTGTTTTTACTCGACTAGCCTGCGGGAAGCATCCTCTCGCACGTGTTTTTACTCGACTAGCCAGCGGGATGCATCCTCTCGCACGATTTTTTACTCGACTAGCCTGCGGGATGCATCCTCTCGCACGTGTTTTTACTCGACTAGCCTGCGGGATGCATCCTCTCGCATGTGTTTTTACTCGACTAGCATGCGGGAAGCATCCTCTCGCACGTGTTTTTACTCGACTAGCCTGCGGGATGCATCCTCTCGCATGTGTTTTTACTCGACTAGCCTGCGGGATGCATTCTCTCACACGTGTTTTTGCTCGACTAGCCTGTGGGATGCATCCTCTCGCACGTGTTTTTGCTCGACTAGCCTGCGGGAAGCATCCTCTCGCACGTGTTTTTGCTCGTCTAGCCTGCGGGATGCATCCTCTCGCACGTGTTTTTACTCGACTAGCCTGCGGGAAGTATCCTCTCGCACGTGTTTTTACTCGACTAGCCTGCGGGATGCATCCTCTCGCACGTGTTTTTGCTCGACTAGCCTGCGGGATGCATCCTCTCGCACGTGTTTTTACTCGACTAGCCTGCGGGATGCATCCTCTCGCACGTGTTTTTACTCGACTAGCCTGCGGGATGCATCCTCTCGCATGTGTTTTTACTCGACTGGCCTGCGGGATGCATCCTCACGCATGTGTTTTTACTCGACTAGCCTGCGGGATGCATCCTCTCGCACGTGTTTTTACTCGACTAGCCTGCGGGAAGCATCCTCTCGCACGTGTTTTTACTCGACTAGCCAGCGGGATGCATCCTCTCGCACGATTTTTTACTCGACTAGCCTGCGGGATGCATCCTCTCGCACGTGTTTTTACTCGACTAGCCTGCGGGATGCATCCTCTCGCATGTGTTTTTACTCGACTAGCATGCGGGAAGCATCCTCTCGCACGTGTTTTTACTCGACTATCCTGCGGGATGCATCCTCTCGCACGTGTTTTTGCTCGACTAGCCTGCGGGACGCATCCACTCGCACGTGTTTTTCACTCGACTAGTCTGCGGGATGCATCCTCTCGCACGTGTTTTTACTCGACTAGCCTGCGGGATGCATCCTCTCGCACGTGTTTTTACTCGACTAGCCTGCGGGATGCATCCTCTCGCACGTGTTTTTACTCGACTAGCCTGCGGGATGCATCCTCTCGCACGTGTTTTTATTCGACTAGCCTGCGGGATGCCTCCTCTCGCACGTGATTTTACTCGACTAGCCTGCGGGATGCATCCTCTCGCACGTGTTTTTACTCGACTAGCCTGCGGGATGCATCCTCTCGCACGTGTTTTTACTCGACTAGCCTGCGGGATGCATCCTCTCGCACGTGTTTTTATTCGACTAGCCTGCGGGATGCATCCTCTCGCACGTGATTTTACTCGACTAGCCTGCGGGATGCATCCTCTCGCACGTGTTTTTACTCGACTAGCCTGCGGGATGCATCCTCTCGCACGTGTTTTTACTCGACTAGCCTGCGGAATGCATCCTCTCGCACGTGTTTTTACTCGACTAGCCTGCGGGATGCATCCTCTCGCATGTGTTTTTACTCGACTAGCATGCGGGAAGCATCCTCTCGCACGTGTTTTTACTCGACTAGCCTGCGGGATGCATCCTCTCGCATGTGTTTTTACTCGACTAGCCTGCGGGATGCATTCTCTCACACGTGTTTTTGCTCGACTAGCCTGTGGGATGCATCCTCTCGCACGTGTTTTTGCTCGACTAGCCTGCGGGAAGCATCCTCTCGCACGTGTTTTTGCTCGTCTAGCCTGCGGGATGCATCCTCTCGCACGTGTTTTTACTCGACTAGCCTGCGGGAAGTATCCTCTCGCACGTGTTTTTACTCGACTAGCCTGCGGGATGCATCCTCTCGCACGTGTTTTTGCTCGACTAGCCTGCGGGATGCATCCTCTCGCACGTGTTTTTACTCGACTAGCCAGCGGTATGCATCCTCTCGCACGATTTTTTACTCGACTAGCCTGCGGGATGCATCCTCTCGCACTTGTTTTTACTCGACTAGCCTGCGGGAAGCATCCTCTCGCACGTGTTTTTACTCGACTATCCTGCGGGATGCATCCTCTCGCACGTGTTTTTGCTCGACTAGCCTGCGGGACGCATCCACTCGCACGTGTTTTTCACTCGACTAGTCTGCGGGATGCATCCTCTCGCACGTGTTTTTACTCGACTAGCCTGCGGGATGCATCCTCTCGCACGTGTTTTTACTCGACTAGCCTGCTGGATGCATCCTCTCAAACGTGTTTTTACTCGACTAGCCTGCGGGATGCATCCTCTCGCACGTGTTTTTGCTCGACTAGCCTGCGGGATGCATCCTCTCGCACTTGTTTTTACTCGACTAGCCTGCGGGATGCATCCTCTCGCACGTGTTTTTACTCGACTAGCCTGCGGGATGCATCCTCTCGCATGTGTTTTTACTCGTCTAAGCTGCGGGATGCATCCTCTCGCACGTGTTTTTACTCGACTAGCCTGCGGGATGCATCCTCTCGCACGTGTTTTTACTCGACTAGCCTGCGGGATGCATCCTCTCGCACGTGTTTTTACTCGACTAGCCTGCGGGATGCATCCTCTCGCACGTGTTTTTATTCGACTAGCCTGCGGGATGCATCCTCTCGCACGTGATTTTACTCGACTAGCCTGCGGGATGCATCCTCTCGCACGTGTTTTTACTCGACTAGCCTGCGGGATGCATCCTCTCGCACGTGTTTTTACTCGACTAGCCTGCGGGATGCATCCTCTCGCACGTGTTTTTACTCGACTAGCCTGCGGGATGCATCCTCTCGCACGTGTTTTTACTCGACTATCCTGCGGGATGCATCCTCTCGCACGTGTTTTTGCTCGACTAGCCGGCGGGATGCATTCTCTCGCACGTGTTTTTGCTCGACTAGCCTGCGGGATGCATCCTCTCGCACGTGTTTTTGCTCGACCAGCCTGCGGGAAGCATCCTCTCGCACGTGTTTTTACTCGACTAGCCTGCGGGATGCATCCTCTCGCACGTGTTTTTACTCGACTAGCCTGCGGGAAGCATCCTCTCGCACGTGTTTTTACTCGACTAGCCTGCGGGATGCATCCTCTCGCATGTGTTTTTACTCGACTGGCCTGCGGGATGCATCCTCACGCATGTGTTTTTACTCGACTAGCCTGCGGGATGCATCCTCTCGCACGTGTTTTTACTCGACTAGCCAGCGGGATGCATCCTCTCGCACGTGTTTTTACTCGACTAGCCTGCGGGATGCATCCTCTCGCACGTGTTTTTACTCGACTAGCCTGCGGGATGCATCCTCTCGCACGTGTTTTTACTCGACTATCCTGCGGGATGCATCCTCTCGCACGTGTTTTTGCTCGACTAGCCGGCGGGATGCATTCTCTCGCACGTGTTTTTGCTCGACTAGCCTGCGGGATGCATCCTCTCGCACGTGTTTTTGCTCGACCAGCCTGCGGGAAGCATCCTCTCGCACGTGTTTTTACTCGACTAGCCTGCGGGATGCATCCTCTCGCACGTGTTTTTACTCGACTAGCCTGCGGGAAGCATCCTCTCGCACGTGTTTTTACTCGACTAGCCTGCGGGATGCATCCTCTCGCATGTGTTTTTACTCGACTGGCCTGCGGGATGCATCCTCACGCATGTGTTTTTACTCGACTAGCCTGCGGGATGCATCCTCTCGCACGTGTTTTTACTCGACTAGCCAGCGGGATGCATCCTCTCGCACGTGTTTTTACTCGACTAGCCTGCGGGATGCATCCTCTCGCACGTGTTTTTACTCGACTAGCCTGCGGGATGCATCCTCTCGCATGTGTTTTTACTCGACTGGCCTGCGGGATGCATCCTCACGCATGTGTTTTTACTCGACTAGCCTGCGGGATGCATCCTCTCGCACGTGTTTTTACTCGACTAGCCTGCGGGAAGCATCCTCTCGCACGTGTTTTTACTCGACTAGCCTGCGGGATGCATCCTCTCGCATGTGTTTTTACTCGACTAGCATGCGGGAAGCATCCTCTCGCACGTGTTTTTACTCGACTAGCCTGCGGGATGCATCCTCTCGAATGTGTTTTTACTCGACTAGCCTGCGGGATGCATCCTCTCGCACGTGTTTTTACTCGACTAGCCTGCGGGATACATCCGCTCGCACGTGTTTTTACTCGACTAGCCTGCGGGATGCATCCTCTCGAATGTGTTTTTACTCGACTAGCCTGCGGGATGCATCCTCTCGCACGTGTTTTTACTCGACTAGCCTGCGGGATGCATCCTCTCGCATGTGTTTTTACTCGACTAGCATGCGGGAAGCATCCTCTCGCACGTGTTTTTACTCGACTAGCCTGCGGGATGCATCCTCTCGCACGTGTTTTTACTCGACTAGCCTGCGGGATGCATCCTCTCGCATGTGTTTTTACTCGACTAGCCTGCGGGATGCATTCTCTCACACGTGTTTTTGCTCGACTAGCCTGTGGGATGCATCCTCTCGCACGTGTTTTTGCTCGACTAGCCTGCGGGAAGCATCCTCTCGCACGTGTTTTTTCTCGTCTAGCCTGCGGGATGCATCCTCTCGCACGTGTTTTTACTCGACTAGCCTGCGGGAAGTATCCTCTCGCACGTGTTTTTACTCGACTAGCCTGCGGGATGCATCCTCTCGCACGTGTTTTTGCTCGACTAGCCTGCGGGATGCATCCTCTCGCACGTGTTTTTACTCGACTAGCCAGCGGTATGCATCCTCTCGCACGATTTTTTACTCGACTAGCCTGCGGGATGCATCCTCTCGCACTTGTTTTTACTCGACTAGCCTGCGGGAAGCATCCTCTCGCACGTGTTTTTACTCGACTATCCTGCGGGATGCATCCTCTCGCACGTGTTTTTGCTCGACTAGCCTGCGGGACGCATCCACTCGCACGTGTTTTTACTCGACTAGCCAGCGGGATGCATCCTCTCGCACGTGTTTTTACTCGACTAGCCTGCGGGATGCATCCTCTCGCACGTGTTTTTACTCGACTAGCCTGCGGGATGCATCCTCTCGCATGTGTTTTTACTCGACTGGCCTGCGGGATGCATCCTCACGCATGTGTTTTTACTCGACTAGCCTGCGGGATGCATCCTCTCGCACGTGTTTTTACTCGACTAGCCTGCGGGAAGCATCCTCTCGCACGTGTTTTTACTCGACTAGCCAGCGGGATGCATCCTCTCGCACGATTTTTTACTCGACTAGCCTGCGGGATGCATCCTCTCGCACCTGTTTTTGCTCGTCTAGCCTGCGGGATGCATCCTCTCGCACGTGTTTTTACTCGACTAGCCTGCGGGAAGTATCCTCTCGCACGTGTTTTTACTCGACTAGCCTGCGGGATGCATCCTCTCGCACGTGTTTTTGCTCGACTAGCCTGCGGGATGCATCCTCTCGCACGTGTTTTTACTCGACTAGCCAGCGGGATGCATCCTCTCGCACGATTTTTTACTCGACTAGCCTCCGGGATGCATCCTCTCGCACTTGTTTTTACTCGACTAGCCTGCGGGAAGCATCCTCTCGCACGTGTTTTTACTCGACTATCCTGCGGGATGCATCCTCTCGCACGTGTTTTTGCTCGACTAGCCTGCGGGACGCATCCACTCGCACGTGTTTTTCACTCGACTAGCCTGCGGGATGCATCCTCTCGCACGTGTTTTTACTCGACTAGCCTGCGGGATGCATCCTCTCGCACGTGTTTTTACTCGACTAGCCTGCTGTATGCATCCTCTCAAACGTGTTTTTACTCGACTAGCCTGCGGGATGCATCCTCTCGCACGTGTTTTTGCTCGACTAGCCTGCGGGATGCATCCTCTCGCACTTGTTTTTACTCGACTAGCCTGCGGGATGCATCCTCTCGCACGTGTTTTTACTCGACTAGCCTGCGGGATGCATCCTCTCGCACGTGATTTTACTCGACTAGCCTGCGGGATGCATCCTCTCGCACGTGTTTTTACTCGACTAGCCTGCGGGATGCATCCTCTCGCACGTGTTTTTACTCGACTAGCCTGCGGGATACATCCTCTCGCACGTGTTTTTACTCGACTAGCCTGCGGGATTCATCCTCTCGCACGTGTTTTTACTCGACTAGCCTGCGGGATGCATCCTCTCGAATGTGTTTTTACTCGACTAGCCTGCGGGATGCATCCTCTCGCACGTGTTTTTACTCGACTAGCCTGCGGGATGCATCCTCTCGCACGTGTTTTTACTCGACTAGCCTGCGGGATGCATCCTCTCGCACGTGTTTTTGCTCGACTAGCCTGCGGGATGCATCCTCTCGCACGTGTTTTTACTCGACTAGCCTGCGGGATGCATCCTCTCGCACGTGTTTTTACTCGACTAGCCTGCGGGATGCATCCTCTCGCACGTGTTTTCACTCGGGGAACCTGCGGGATGCATCCTCTCGCACGTGTTTTTACTCGACTAGCCTGCGGGGTGCATCCTCTCGCACGTGTTTTTACTCGACTAGCCTGCGGGATGCATCCTCTCGCACGTGTTTTTACTCGACTAGCCTGCGGGATGCATCCTCTCGCACGTGTTTTTACTCGACTAGCCTGCGGGATGCATCCTCTCGCACGTGTTTTTACTCGTCTAGGCTGCGGGATGCATCGTCTCGCACGTGTTTTTACTCGACTAGCCTGCGGGATGCATCCTCTCGCACGTGTTTTTACTCGACTAGCCTGCGGGAAGCATCCTCTCGCACGTGTTTTTACTCGACTAGCCAGCGGGATGCATCCTCTCGCACGTGTTTTTACTCGACTAGCCTGCGGGATGCATCCTCTCGCACGTGTTTTTACTCGACTAGCCTGCGGGATGCATCCTCTCGCACGTGTTTTTATTCGACTAGCCTGCGGGATGCATCCTCTCGCACGTGATTTTACTCGACTAGCCTGCGGGATGCATCCTCTCGCACGTGTTTTTACTCGACTAGCCTGCGGGATGCATCCTCTCGCACGTGTTTTTACTCGACTAGCCTGCGGGATGCATCCTCTCGCACGTGTTTTTGCTCGACTAGCCTGCGGGATGCATCCTCTCGCACGTGTTTTTACTCGACTAGCCTGCGGGATGCATCCTCTCGCACGTGTTTTTACTCGACTAGCCTGCGGGATGCATCCTCTCGCATGTGTTTTTACTCGACTGGCCTGCGGGATGCATCCTCACGCATGTGTTTTTACTCGACTAGCCTGCGGGATGCATCCTCTCGCACGTGTTTTTACTCGACTAGCCTGCGGGAAGCATCCTCTCGCACGTGTTTTTACTCGACTAGCCAGCGGGATGCATCCTCTCGCACGATTTTTTACTCGACTAGCCTGCGGGATGCATCCTCTCGCACTTGTTTTTACTCGACTAGCCTGCGGGAAGCATCCTCTCGCACGTGTTTTTACTCGACTAGCCTGCGGGATGCATCCTCTCGAATGTGTTTTTACTCGACTAGCCTGCGGGATGCATCCTCTCGCATGTGTTTTTACTCGACTAGCCTGCGGGATGCATTCTCTCGCACGTGTTTTTACTCGACTAGCCTGCGGGATGCATCCTCTCGCATGTGTTTTTACTCGACTAGCATGCGGGAAGCATCCTCTCGCACGTGTTTTTACTCGACTAGCCTGCGGGATGCATCCTCTCGCACGTGTTTTTAATCGACTAGCCTGCGGGATGCATTCTCTCGCACGTGATTTTGCTCGACTAGCCTGCGGGATGCATCCTCTCACACGTGTTTTTGCTCGACTAGCCTGTGGGATGCATCCTCTCGCACGTGTTTTTGCTCGACTAGCCTGCGGGAAGCATCCTCTCGCACGTGTCTTTGCTCGACTAGCCTGCGGGAAGCATCCTCTCGCACGTGTTTTTGCTCGTCTAGCCTGCGGGATGCATCCTCTCGCACGTGTTTTTACTCGACTAGCCTGCGGGATACATCCTCTCGCACGTGTTTTTACTCGACTAGCCTGCGGGATGCATCCTCTCGCACGTGTTTTTACTCGACTAGCCTGCGGGATGCATCCTCTCGCACGTGTTTTTACTCGACTAGCCTGCGGGATGCATCCTCTCGCACGTGTTTTTACTCGACTAGCCTGCGGGATGCATCCTCTCGAATGTGTTTTTACTCGACTAGCCTGCGGGATGCATCCTCTCGCACGTGTTTTTACTCGACTAGCCTGCGGGATGCATCCTCTCGCATGTGTTTTTACTCGACTAGCATGCGGGAAGCATCCTCTCGCACGTGTTTTTACTCGACTAGCCTGCTGGATGCATCCTCTCGCACGTGTTTTTAATCGACTAGCCTGCGGGATGCATTCTCTCGCACGTGATTTTGCTCGACTAGCCTGCGGGATGCATCCTCTCACACGTGTTTTTGCTCGACTAGCCTGTGGGATGCATCCTCTCGCACGTGTTTTTACTCGACTAGCCTGCGGGAAGCATCCTCTCGCACGTGTTTTTGCTCGTCTAGCCTGCGGGATGCATCCTCTCGCACGTGTTTTTACTCGACTAGCCTGCGGGAAGTATCCTCTCGCACGTGTTTTTACTCGACTAGCCTGCGGGATGCATCCTCTCGCACGTGTTTTTGCTCGACTAGCCTGCGGGATGCATCCTCTCGCACGTGTTTTTACTCGACTAGCCAGCGGGATGCATCCTCTCGCACGATTTTTTACTCGACTAGCCTCCGGGATGCATCCTCTCGCACTTGTTTTTACTCGACTAGCCTGCGGGAAGCATCCTCTCGCACGTGTTTTTACTCGACTATCCTGCGGGATGCATCCTCTCGCACGTGTTTTTGCTCGACTAGCCTGCGGAACGCATCCACTCGCACGTGTTTTTCACTCGACTAGCCTGCGGGATGCATCCTCTCGCACGTGTTTTTACTCGACTAGCCTGCGGGATGCATCCTCTCGCACGTGTTTTTACTCGACTAGCCTGCTGTATGCATCCTCTCAAACGTGTTTTTACTCGACTAGCCTGCGGGATGCATCCTCTCGCACGTGTTTTTGCTCGACTAGCCTGCGGGATGCATCCTCTCGCACTTGTTTTTACTCGACTAGCCTGCGGGATGCATCCTCTCGCACGTGTTTTTACTCGACTAGCCTGCGGGATGCATCCTCTCGCACGTGATTTTACTCGACTAGCCTGCGGGATGCATCCTCTCGCACGTGTTTTTACTCGACTAGCCTGCGGGATGCATCCTCTCGCACGTGTTTTTACTCGACTAGCCTGCGGGATACATCCTCTCGCACGTGTTTTTACTCGACTAGCCTGCGGGATGCATCCTCTCGCACGTGTTTTTACTCGACTAGCCTGCGGGATGCATCCTCTCGAATGTGTTTTTACTCGACTAGCCTGCGGGATGCATCCTCTCGCACGTGTTTTTACTCGACTAGCCTGCGGGATGCATCCTCTCGCACGTGTTTTTACTCGACTAGCCTGCGGGATGCATCCTCTCGCACGTGTTTTTGCTCGACTAGCCTGCAGGATGCATCCTCTCGCACGTGTTTTTACTCGACTAGCCTGCGGGATGCATCCTCTCGCACGTGTTTTTACTCGACTAGCCTGCGGGATGCATCCTCTCGCACGTGTTTTCACTCGGGTAACCTGCGGGATGCATCCTCTCGCACGTGTTTTTACTCGACTAGCCTGCGGGGTGCATCCTCTCGCACGTGTTTTTACTCGACTAGCCTGCGGGATGCATCCTCTCGCACGTGTTTTTACTCGACTAGCCTGCGGGATGCATCCTCTCGCACGTGTTTTTATTCGACCAGCCTGCGGGATGCATCCTCTCGCACGTGATTTTACTCGACTAGCCTGCGGGATGCATCCTCTCGCACGTGTTTTTACTCGACTAGCCTGCGGGAAGCATCCTCTCGCACGTGTTTTTACTCGACTAGCCAGCGGGATGCATCCTCTCGCACGTGTTTTTACTCGACTAGCCTGCGGGATGCATCCTCTCGCACGTGTTTTTACTCGACTAGCCTGCGGGATGCATCCTCTCGCACGTGTTTTTATTCGACCAGCCTGCGGGATGCATCCTCTCGCACGTGATTTTACTCGACTAGCCTGCGGGATGCATCCTCTCGCACGTGTTTTTACTCGACTAGCCTGCGGGATGCATCCTCTCGCACGTGTTTTTACTCGACTAGCCTGCGGGATGCATCCTCTCGCACGTGTTTTTGCTCGACTAGCCTGCGGGATGCATCCTCTCGCACGTGTTTTTACTCGACTAGCCTGCGGGATGCATCCTCTCGCACGTGTTTTTACTCGACTAGCCTGCGGGATGCATCCTCTCGCATGTGTTTTTACTCGACTGGCCTGCGGGATGCATCCTCACGCATGTGTTTTTACTCGACTAGCCTGCGGGATGCATCCTCTCGCACGTGTTTTTACTCGACTAGCCTGCGGGAAGCATCCTCTCGCACGTGTTTTTACTCGACTAGCCAGCGGGATGCATCCTCTCGCACGATTTTTTACTCGACTAGCCTGCGGGATGCATCCTCTCGCACTTGTTTTTACTCGACTAGCCTGCGGGAAGCATCCTCTCGCACGTGTTTTTACTCGACTAGCCTGCGGGATGCATCCTCTCGAATGTGTTTTTACTCGACTAGCCTGCGGGATGCATCCTCTCGCATGTGTTTTTACTCGACTAGCCTGCGGGATGCATTCTCTCGCACGTGTTTTTACTCGACTAGCCTGCGGGATGCATCCTCTCGCATGTGTTTTTACTCGACTAGCATGCGGGAAGCATCCTCTCGCACGTGTTTTTACTCGACTAGCCTGCGGGATGCATCCTCTCGCACGTGTTTTTAATCGACTAGCCTGCGGGATGCATTCTCTCGCACGTGATTTTGCTCGACTAGCCTGCGGGATGCATCCTCTCACACGTGTTTTTGCTCGACTAGCCTGTGGGATGCATCCTCTCGCACGTGTTTTTGCTCGACTAGCCTGCGGGAAGCATCCTCTCGCACGTGTCTTTGCTCGACTAGCCTGCGGGAAGCATCCTCTCGCACGTGTTTTTGCTCGTCTAGCCTGCGGGATGCATCCTCTCGCACGTGTTTTTACTCGACTAGCCTGCGGGAAGTATCCTCTCGCACGTGTTTTTACTCGACTAGCCTGCGGGATGCATCCTCTCGCACGTGTTTTTGCTCGACTAGCCTGCGGGATGCATCCTCTCGCACGTGTTTTTACTCGACTAGCCTGCGGGATGCATCCTCTCGCACGTGTTTTTACTCGACTAGCCTGCGGGATGCATCCTCTCGCACGTGTTTTTACTCGACAAGCCTGCGGGATGCATCCTCTCGCACGTGTTTTTACTCAACTATCCTGCGGGATGCATCCTCTCGCACGTGTTTTTGCTCGACTAGCCTGCGGGACGCATCCACTCGCACGTGTTTTTCACTCGACTAGCCTGCGGGATGCATCTTCTCGCACGTGTTTTTACTCGACTATCCTGCGGGATGCATCCTCTCGCACGTGTTTTTGCTCGACTAGCCTGCGGGACGCATCCACTCGCACGTGTTTTTCACTCGACTAGCCTGCGGGATGCATCCTCTCGCACGTGTTTTTACTCGACTAGCCTGCGGGATGCATCCTCTCGCACGTGTTTTTACTCGACTAACCTGCTGGATGCATCCTCTCAAACGTGTTTTTACTCGACTAGCCTGCGGGATGCATCCTCTCGCACGTGTTTTTGCTCGACTAGCCTGCGGGATGCATCCTCTCGCACTTGTTTTTACTCGACTAGCCTGCGGGATGCATCCTCTCGCACGTGTTTTTACTCGTCTAAGCTGCGGGATGCATCCTCCCGCACGTGTTTTTACTCGACAAGCCTGCGGGATGCATCCTCTCGCACGTGTTTTTACTCGACTAGCCTGCGGGATGCATCCTCTCGCACGTGTTTTTACTCGACTAGCCTGCGGGATGCATCCTCTCGCACGTGTTTTTATTCGACTAGCCTGCGGGATGCATCCTCTCGCACGTGATTTTACTCGACTAGCCTGCGGGATGCATCCTCTCGCACGTGTTTTTACTCGACTAGCCTGCGGGATGCATCCTCTCGCACTTGTTTTTACTCGACTAGCCTGCGGGTTCATCCTCTCGCACGTGTTTTTGCTCGACTAGCCTGCGGGATGCATCCTCTCGCACTTGTTTTTACTCGACTAGCCTGCGGGATGCATCCTCTCGCACGTGTTTTTACTCGACTAGCCTGCGGGATGCATCCTCTCGCACGTGTTTTTGCTCGACTAGCCTGCGGGATGCATCCTCTCGCACGTGTTTTTATTCGACTAGCCTGCGGGATGCATCCTCTCGCACGTGATTTTACTCGACTAGCCTGCGGGATGCATCCTCTCGCACGTGTTTTTACTCGACTAGCCTGCGGTATGTATCCTCTCGCACGTGTTTTTACTCGACTAGACTGCGGGATGCATCCTCTCGCACGTGTTTTTGCTCGACTAGCCTGCGGGATGCATCCTCTCGCACCTGTTTTTGCTCGACTAGCCTGCGGGATGCATCCTCTCGCACGTGTTTTTACTCGACTAGCCTGCGGGATGCATCCTCTCGCACGTGTTTTTACTCGACTAGCCTGCTGGATGCATCCTCTCAAACGTGTTTTTACTCGACTAGCCTGCGGGATGCATCCTCTCGCACGTGTTTTTGCTCGACTAGCCTGCGGGATGCATCCTCTCGCACTTGTTTTTACTCGACTAGCCTGCGGGATGCATCCTCTCGCACGTGTTTTTACTCGACTAGCCTGCGGGATGCATCCTCTCGCACGTGTTTTTACTCGTCTAAGCTGCGGGATGCATCCTCTAGCACGTGTTTTTACTCGACTAGCCTGCGGGATGCATCCTCTCGCACGTGTTTTTACTCGACTAGCCTGCGGGATGCATCCTCTCACACGTGTTTTTACTCGACTATCCTGCGGGATGCATCCTCTCGCACGTGTTTTTGCTCGACTAGCCTGCGGGATGCATCCTCTCGCACGTGTTTTTACTCGACTAGCCTGCGGGAAGCATCCTCTCGCACGTGTTTTTGCTCGACTAGCCTGCGGGATGCATCCTCTCGCACGTGTTTTTACTCGACTAGCCAGCGGGATGCATCCTCTCGCACGATTTTTTACTCGACTAGCCTGCGGGATGCATCCTCTCGCACGTGTTTTTACTCGACTAGCCTGCGGGATGCATCCTCTCGCACGTGTTTTTACTCGACTAGCCTGCGGGAAGCATCCTCTCGCACGTGTTTTTACTCGACTAGCCTGCGGGATGCATCCTCTCGCATGTGTTTTTACTCGACTGGCCTGCGGTATGCATCCTCACGCACGTGTTTTTACTCGACTAGCCTGCGGGAAGCATCCTCTCGCACGTGTTTTTACTCGACTAGCCTGCGGGACGCATCCACTCGCACGTGTTTTTACTCGACAAGCCTGCGGGATGCATCCTCTCGCACGTGTTTTTACTCGACTAGCCTGCGGGATGCATCCTCTCGCACGTGTTTTTACTCGACTAGCCTGCGGGATGCATCCTCTCGCACGTGTTTTTATTCGACTAGCCTGCGGGATGCATCCTCTCGCACGTGATTTTACTCGACTAGCCTGCGGGATGCATCCTCTCGCACGTGTTTTTACTCGACTAGCCTGCGGGATGCATCCTCTCGCACTTGTTTTTACTCGACTAGCCTGCGGGTTCATCCTCTCGCACGTGTTTTTGCTCGACTAGCCTGCGGGATGCATCCTCTCGCACTTGTTTTTTACTCGACTAGCCTGCGGGATGCATCCTCTCGCACGTGTTTTTACTCGACTAGCCTGCGGGATGCATCCTCTCGCACGTGTTTTTGCTCGACTAGCCTGCGGGATGCATCCTCTCGCACGTGTTTTTATTCGACTAGCCTGCGGGATGCATCCTCTCGCACGTGATTTTACTCGACTAGCCTGCGGGATGCATCCTCTCGCACGTGTTTTTACTCGACTAGCCTGCGGTATGCATCCTCTCGCACGTGTTTTTACTCGACTAGACTGCGGGATGCATCCTCTCGCACGTGTTTTTGCTCGACTAGCCTGCGGGATGCATCCTCTCGCACCTGTTTTTGCTCGACTAGCCTGCGGGATGCATCCTCTCGCACGTGTTTTTACTCGACTAGCCTGCGGGATGCATCCTCTCGCACGTGTTTTTACTCGACTAGCCTGCTGGATGCATCCTCTCAAACGTGTTTTTACTCGACTAGCCTGCGGGATGCATCCTCTCGCACGTGTTTTTGCTCGACTAGCCTGCGGGATGCATCCTCTCGCACTTGTTTTTACTCGACTAGCCTGCGGGATGCATCCTCTCGCACGTGTTTTTACTCGACTAGCCTGCGGGATGCATCCTCTCGCACGTGTTTTTACTCGTCTAAGCTGCGGGATGCATCCTCTAGCACGTGTTTTTACTCGACTAGCCTGCGGGATGCATCCTCTCGCACGTGTTTTTACTCGACTAGCCTGCGGGATGCATCCTCTCGCACGTGTTTTTACTCGACTAGCCTGCGGGATGCAGCCTCTCGCACGTGTTTTTACTCGACTAGCCTGCGGGATGCATCCTCTCGCACGTGTTTTTACTCGACTAGCCTGCGGGATGCATCCTCTCGCACGTGTTTTCACTCGAGTAACCTGCGGGATGCATCCTCTCGCACGTGTTTTTACTCGACTAGCCTGCGGGATGCATCCTCTCGCACGTGTTTTTACTCGACTAGCCTGCGGGAAGCATCCTCTCGCACGTGTTTTTACTCGACTAGCCTGCGGGGTGCATCCTCTCGAATGTGTTTTTACTCGACTAGCCTGCGGGATGCATCCTCTCGCATGTGTTTTTACTCGACTAGCCTGCGGGATGCATTCTCTCGCACGTGTTTTTACTCGACTAGCATGCGGGAAGCATCCTCTCGCACGTGTTTTTACTCGACTAGCCTGCGGGAAGCATCCTCTCGCACGTGTTTTTAATCGACTAGCCTGCGGGATGCATCCTCTCGCACGTGTTTTTGCTCGACTAGCCTGCGGGAAGCATCCTCTCGCACGTGTTTTTACTTGTCTAGCCTGCGGGATGCATCCTCTCGCACGTGTTTTTACTCGACTAGCCTGCGGGATGCATCCTCTCGCATGTGTTTTTACTCGACTAGCCTGCGGGATGCATCCTCTCGCACGTGTTTTTACTCGACTAGCCTGCGGGATGCATCCTCTCGCATGTGTTTTAACTCGGCTAGCATGCGGGAAGCATCCTCTCGCACGTGTTTTTACTCGACTAGCCTGCGGGATGCATCCTCTCGCACGTGTTTTTAATCGACTAGCCTGCGGGATGCATCCTCTCGCACGTGTTTTTGCTCGACTAGCCTGGGGGATGCATCCTCTCACACGTGTTTTTGCTCGACTAGCCTGTGGGATGCATCCTCTCGCACGTGTTTTTACTCCACTAGCCTGCGGGAAGCATCCTCTCGCACGTGTTTTTACTCGACTAGCCTGCGGGATGCATCCTCTCACACGTGTTTTTACTCGACTATCCTGCGGGATGCATCCTCTCGCACGTGTTTTTGCTCGACTAGCCTGCGGGATGCATCCTCTCGCACGTGTTTTTACTCGACTAGCCTGCGGGAAGCATCCTCTCGCACGTGTTTTTGCTCGACTAGCCTGCGGGATGCATCCTCTCGCACGTGTTTTTACTCGACTAGCCAGCGGGATGCATCCTCTCGCACGATTTTTTACTCGACTAGCCTGCGGGATGCATCCTCTCGCACGTGTTTTTACTCGACTAGCCTGCGGGATGCATCCTCTCGCACGTGTTTTTACTCGACTAGCCTGCGGGAAGCATCCTCTCGCACGTGTTTTTACTCGACTAACCTGCGGGATGCATCCTCTCGCATGTGTTTTTACTCGACTGGCCTGCGGTATGCATCCTCACGCACGTGTTTTTACTCGACTAGCCTGCGGGAAGCATCCTCTCGCACGTGTTTTTACTCGACTAGCCTGCGGGACGCATCCACTCGCACGTGTTTTTCACTCGACTAGCCTGCGGGATGCATCTTCTCGCACGTGTTTTTACTCGACTATCCTGCGGGATGCATCCTCTCGCACGTGTTTTTGCTCGACTAGCCTGCGGGACGCATCCACTCGCACGTGTTTTTCACTCGACTAGCCTGCGGGATGCATCCTCTCGCACGTGTTTTTACTCGACTAGCCTGCGGGATGCATCCTCTCGCACGTGTTTTTACTCGACTAACCTGCTGGATGCATCCTCTCAAACGTGTTTTTACTCGACTAGCCTGCGGGATGCATCCTCTCGCACGTGTTTTTGCTCGACTAGCCTGCGGGATGCATCCTCTCGCACTTGTTTTTACTCGACTAGCCTGCGGGATGCATCCTCTCGCACGTGTTTTTACTCGTCTAAGCTGCGGGATGCATCCTCCCGCACGTGTTTTTACTCGACAAGCCTGCGGGATGCATCCTCTCGCACGTGTTTTTTACTCGACTAGCCTGCGGGATGCATCCTCTCGCACGTGTTTTTACTCGACTAGCCTGCGGGATGCATCCTCTCGCACGTGTTTTTATTCGACTAGCCTGCGGGATGCATCCTCTCGCACGTGATTTTACTCGACTAGCCTGCGGGATGCATCCTCTCGCACGTGTTTTTACTCGACTAGCCTGCGGGATGCATCCTCTCGCACTTGTTTTTACTCGACTAGCCTGCGGGTTCATCCTCTCGCACGTGTTTTGCTCGACTAGCCTGCGGGATGCATCCTCTCGCACTTGTTTTTACTCGACTAGCCTGCGGGATGCATCCTCTCGCACGTGTTTTTACTCGACTAGCCTGCGGGATGCATCCTCTCGCACGTGTTTTTACTCGTCTAAGCTGCGGGATGCATCCTCTCGCACGTGTTTTTACTCGACTAGCCTGCGGGATGCATCCTCTCGCACGTGTTTTTACTCGACTAGCCTGCGGGATGCATCCTCTCGCACGTGTTTTTACTCGACTAGCCTGCGGGATGCATCATCTCGCACGTGTTTTTATTCGACTAGCCTGCGGGATGCATCCTCTCGCACGTGATTTTACTCGACTAGCCTGCGGGATGCATCCTCTCGCACGTGTTTTTACTCGACTAGCCTGCGGTATGCATCCTCTCGCACGTGTTTTTACTCGACTAGACTGCGGGATGCATCCTCTCGCACGTGTTTTTGCTCGACTAGCCTGCGGGATGCATCCTCTCGCACCTGTTTTTGCTCGACTAGCCTGCGGGATGCATCCTCTCGCACGTGTTTTTACTCGACTAGCCTGCGGGATGCATCCTCTCGCACGTGTTTTTACTCGACTAGCCTGCTGGATGCATCCTCTCAAACGTGTTTTTACTCGACTAGCCTGCGGGATGCATCCTCTCGCACGTGTTTTTGCTCGACTAGCCTGCGGGATGCATCCTCTCGCACTTGTTTTTACTCGACTAGCCTGCGGGATGCATCCTCTCGCACGTGTTTTTACTCGACTAGCCTGCGGGATGCATCCTCTCGCACGTGTTTTTACTCGTCTAAGCTGCGGGATGCATCCTCTCGCACGTGTTTTTACTCGACTAGCCTGCGGGATGCATCCTCTCGCACGTGTTTTTACTCGACTAGCCTGCGGGATGCATCCTCTCGCACGTGTTTTTACTCGACTAGCCTGCGGGATGCAGCCTCTCGCACGTGTTTTTACTCGACTAGCCTGCGGGATGCATCCTCTCGCACGTGTTTTTACTCGACTAGCCTGCGGGATGCATCCTCTCGCACGTGTTTTCACTCGAGTAACCTGCGGGATGCATCCTCTCGCACGTGTTTTTACTCGACTAGCCTGCGGGATGCATCCTCTCGCACGTGTTTTTACTCGACTAGCCTGCGGGAAGCATCCTCTCGCACGTGTTTTTACTCGACTAGCCTGCGGGGTGCATCCTCTCGAATGTGTTTTTACTCGACTAGCCTGCGGGATGCATCCTCTCGCATGTGTTTTTACTCGACTAGCCTGCGGGATGCATTCTCTCGCACGTGTTTTTACTCGACTAGCCTGCGGGATGCATCCTCTCGCATGTGTTTTTACTCGACTAGCATGCGGGAAGCATCCTCTCGCACGTGTTTTTACTCGACTAGCCTGCGGGATGCATCCTCTCGCACGTGTTTTTAATCGACTAGCCTGCGGGATGCATCCTCTCGCACGTGTTTTTGCTCGACTAGCCTGCGGGAAGCATCCTCTCGCACGTGTTTTTACTTGTCTAGCCTGCGGGATGCATCCTCTCGCACGTGTTTTTACTCGACTAGCCTGCGGGATGCATCCTCTCGCATGTGTTTTTACTCGACTAGCCTGCGGGATGCATCCTCTCGCACGTGTTTTTGCTCGACTAGCCTGCGGGAAGCATCCTCTCGCACGTGTTTTTACTTGTCTAGCCTGCGGGATGCATCCTCTCGCACGTGTTTTTACTCGACTAGCCTGCGGGATGCATCCTCTCGCATGTGTTTTTACTCGACTAGCCTGCGGGATGCATCCTCTCGCACGTGTTTTTACTCGACTAGCCTGCGGGATGCATCCTCTCGCACGTGTTTTTACTCGACTAGCCTGCGGGATGCATCCTCTCGCACGTGTTTTTGCTCGACTAGCCTGCGGGATGCATCCTCTCGCACGTGTTTTTACTCGACTAGCCTGCGGGATGCATCCTCTCGCACGTGTTTTTACTCGACTAGCCTGCGGGATGCATCCTCTCGCATGTGTTTTTACTCGACTGGCCTGCGGGATGCATCCTCACGCATGTGTTTTTACTCGACTAGCCTGCGGGATGCATCCTCTCGCACGTGTTTTTACTCGACTAGCCTGCGGGAAGCATCCTCTCGCACGTGTTTTTACTCGACTAGCCAGCGGGATGCATCCTCTCGCACGATTTTTTACTCGACTAGCCTGCGGGATGCATCCTCTCGCACGTGTTTTTACTCGACTAGCCTGCGGGATGCATCCTCTCGCACGTGTTTTTGCTCGACTAGCCTGCGGGATGCATCCTCTCGCACGTGTTTTTATTCGACTAGCCTGCGGGATGCATCCTCTCGCACGTGATTTTACTCGACTAGCCTGCGGGATGCATCCTCTCGCACCTGTTTTTGCTCGACTAGCCTGCGGGATGCATCCTCTCGCACGTGTTTTTACTCGACTAGCCTGCGGGATGCATCCTCTCGCACTTGTTTTTACTCGACTAGCCTGCGGGATGCATCCTCTCGCACGTGTTTTTACTCGACTAGCCTGCGGGATGCATCCTCTCGCACGTGTTTTTACTCGTCTAAGCTGCGGGATGCATCCTCTAGCACGTGTTTTTACTCGACTAGCCTGCGGGATGCATCCTCTCGCACGTGTTTTTACTCGACTAGCCTGCGGGATGCATCCTCTCGCACGTGTTTTTACTCGACTAGCCTGCGGGATGCAGCCTCTCGCACGTGTTTTTACTCGACTAGCCTGCGGGATGCATCCTCTCGCACGTGTTTTTACTCGACTAGCCTGCGGGATGCATCCTCTCGCACGTGTTTTCACTCGAGTAACCTGCGGGGTGCATCCTCTCGAATGTGTTTTTACTCGACTAGCCTGCGGGATGCATCCTCTCGCATGTGTTTTTACTCGACTAGCCTGCGGGATGCATTCTCTCGCACGTGTTTTTACTCGACTAGCCTGCGGGATGCATCCTCTCGCATGTGTTTTTACTCGACTAGCATGCGGGAAGCATCCTCTCGCACGTGTTTTTACTCGACTAGCCTGCGGGATGCATCCTCTCGCACGTGTTTTTAATCGACTAGCCTGCGGGATGCATCCTCTCGCACGTGTTTTTGCTCGACTAGCCTGCGGGAAGCATCCTCTCGCACGTGTTTTTACTTGTCTAGCCTGCGGGATGCATCCTCTCGCACGTGTTTTTACTCGACTAGCCTGCGGGATGCATCCTCTCGCATGTGTTTTTACTCGACTAGCCTGCGGGATGCATCCTCTCGCACGTGTTTTTGCTCGACTAGCCTGCGGGAAGCATCCTCTCGCACGTGTTTTTACTTGTCTAGCCTGCGGGATGCATCCTCTCGCACGTGTTTTTACTCGACTAGCCTGCGGGATGCATCCTCTCGCATGTGTTTTTACTCGACTAGCCTGCGGGATGCATCCTCTCGCACGTGTTTTTACTCGACTAGCCTGCGGGATGCATCCTCTCGCACGTGTTTTTACTCGACTAGCCTGCGGGATGCATCCTCTCGCACGTGTTTTTGCTCGACTAGCCTGCGGGATGCATCCTCTCGCACGTGTTTTTACTCGACTAGCCTGCGGGATGCATCCTCTCGCACGTGTTTTTACTCGACTAGCCTGCGGGATGCATCCTCTCGCATGTGTTTTTACTCGACTGGCCTGCGGGATGCATCCTCACGCATGTGTTTTTACTCGACTAGCCTGCGGGATGCATCCTCTCGCACGTGTTTTTACTCGACTAGCCTGCGGGAAGCATCCTCTCGCACGTGTTTTTACTCGACTAGCCAGCGGGATGCATCCTCTCGCACGATTTTTTACTCGACTAGCCTGCGGGATGCATCCTCTCGCACTTGTTTTTACTCGACTAGCCTGCGGGAAGCATCCTCTCGCACGTGTTTTTACTCGACTAGCCTGCGGGATGCATCCTCTCGAATGTGTTTTTACTCGACTAGCCTGCGGGATGCATCCTCTCGCATGTGTTTTTACTCGACTAGCCTGCGGGATGCATTCTCTCGCACGTGTTTTTACTCGACTAGCCTGCGGGATGCATCCTCTCGCATGTGTTTTTACTCGACTAGCATGCGGGAAGCATCCTCTCGCACGTGTTTTTACTCGACTAGCCTGCGGGATGCATCCTCTCGCACGTGTTTTTAATCGACTAGCCTGCGGGATGCATTCTCTCGCACGTGATTTTGCTCGACTAGCCTGCGGGATGCATCCTCTCACACGTGTTTTTGCTCGACTAGCCTGTGGGATGCATCCTCTCGCACGTGTTTTTGCTCGACTAGCCTGCGGGAAGCATCCTCTCGCACGTGTCTTTGCTCGACTAGCCTGCGGGAAGCATCCTCTCGCACGTGTTTTTGCTCGTCTAGCCTGCGGGATGCATCCTCTCGCACGTGTTTTTACTCGACTAGCCTGCGGGAAGTATCCTCTCGCACGTGTTTTTACTCGACTAGCCTGCGGGATGCATCCTCTCGCACGTGTTTTTGCTCGACTAGCCTGCGGGATGCATCCTCTCGCACGTGTTTTTACTCGACTAGCCTGCGGGATGCATCCTCTCGCACGTGTTTTTACTCGACTAGCCTGCGGGATGCATCCTCTCGCACGTGTTTTTACTCGACAAGCCTGCGGGATGCATCCTCTCGCACGTGTTTTTACTCAACTATCCTGCGGGATGCATCCTCTCGCACGTGTTTTTGCTCGACTAGCCTGCGGGACGCATCCACTCGCACGTGTTTTTCACTCGACTAGCCTGCGGGATGCATCTTCTCGCACGTGTTTTTACTCGACTATCCTGCGGGATGCATCCTCTCGCACGTGTTTTTGCTCGACTAGCCTGCGGGACGCATCCACTCGCACGTGTTTTTCACTCGACTAGCCTGCGGGATGCATCCTCTCGCACGTGTTTTTACTCGACTAGCCTGCGGGATGCATCCTCTCGCACGTGTTTTTACTCGACTAACCTGCTGGATGCATCCTCTCAAACGTGTTTTTACTCGACTAGCCTGCGGGATGCATCCTCTCGCACGTGTTTTTGCTCGACTAGCCTGCGGGATGCATCCTCTCGCACTTGTTTTTACTCGACTAGCCTGCGGGATGCATCCTCTCGCACGTGTTTTTACTCGTCTAAGCTGCGGGATGCATCCTCCCGCACGTGTTTTTACTCGACAAGCCTGCGGGATGCATCCTCTCGCACGTGTTTTTACTCGACTAGCCTGCGGGATGCATCCTCTCGCACGTGTTTTTACTCGACTAGCCTGCGGGATGCATCCTCTCGCACGTGTTTTTATTCGACTAGCCTGCGGGATGCATCCTCTCGCACGTGATTTTACTCGACTAGCCTGCGGGATGCATCCTCTCGCACGTGTTTTTACTCGACTAGCCTGCGGGATGCATCCTCTCGCACTTGTTTTTACTCGACTAGCCTGCGGGTTCATCCTCTCGCACGTGTTTTTGCTCGACTAGCCTGCGGGATGCATCCTCTCGCACTTGTTTTTACTCGACTAGCCTGCGGGATGCATCCTCTCGCACGTGTTTTTACTCGACTAGCCTGCGGGATGCATCCTCTCGCACGTGTTTTTGCTCGACTAGCCTGCGGGATGCATCCTCTCGCACGTGTTTTTATTCGACTAGCCTGCGGGATGCATCCTCTCGCACGTGATTTTACTCGACTAGCCTGCGGGATGCATCCTCTCGCACGTGTTTTTACTCGACTAGCCTGCGGTATGCATCCTCTCGCACGTGTTTTTACTCGACTAGACTGCGGGATGCATCCTCTCGCACGTGTTTTTGCTCGACTAGCCTGCGGGATGCATCCTCTCGCACCTGTTTTTGCTCGACTAGCCTGCGGGATGCATCCTCTCGCACGTGTTTTTACTCGACTAGCCTGCGGGATGCATCCTCTCGCACGTGTTTTTACTCGACTAGCCTGCTGGATGCATCCTCTCAAACGTGTTTTTACTCGACTAGCCTGCGGGATGCATCCTCTCGCACGTGTTTTTGCTCGACTAGCCTGCGGGATGCATCCTCTCGCACTTGTTTTTACTCGACTAGCCTGCGGGATGCATCCTCTCGCACGTGTTTTTACTCGACTAGCCTGCGGGATGCATCCTCTCGCACGTGTTTTTACTCGTCTAAGCTGCGGGATGCATCCTCTAGCACGTGTTTTTACTCGACTAGCCTGCGGGATGCATCCTCTCGCACGTGTTTTTACTCGACTAGCCTGCGGGATGCATCCTCTCGCACGTGTTTTTACTCGACTAGCCTGCGGGATGCAGCCTCTCGCACGTGTTTTTACTCGACTAGCCTGCGGGATGCATCCTCTCGCACGTGTTTTTACTCGACTAGCCTGCGGGATGCATCCTCTCGCACGTGTTTTCACTCGAGTAACCTGCGGGATGCATCCTCTCGCACGTGTTTTTACTCGACTAGCCTGCGGGATGCATCCTCTCGCACGTGTTTTTACTCGACTAGCCTGCGGGAAGCATCCTCTCGCACGTGTTTTTACTCGACTAGCCTGCGGGGTGCATCCTCTCGAATGTGTTTTTACTCGACTAGCCTGCGGGATGCATCCTCTCGCATGTGTTTTTACTCGACTAGCCTGCGGGATGCATTCTCTCGCACGTGTTTTTACTCGACTAGCCTGCGGGATGCATCCTCTCGCATGTGTTTTTACTCGACTAGCATGCGGGAAGCATCCTCTCGCACGTGTTTTTACTCGACTAGCCTGCGGGAAGCATCCTCTCGCACGTGTTTTTAATCGACTAGCCTGCGGGATGCATCCTCTCGCACGTGTTTTTGCTCGACTAGCCTGCGGGAAGCATCCTCTCGCACGTGTTTTTACTTGTCTAGCCTGCGGGATGCATCCTCTCGCACGTGTTTTTACTCGACTAGCCTGCGGGATGCATCCTCTCGCATGTGTTTTTACTCGACTAGCCTGCGGGATGCATCCTCTCGCACGTGTTTTTACTCGACTAGCCTGCGGGATGCATCCTCTCGCATGTGTTTTAACTCGGCTAGCATGCGGGAAGCATCCTCTCGCACGTGTTTTTACTCGACTAGCCTGCGGGATGCATCCTCTCGCACGTGTTTTTAATCGACTAGCCTGCGGGATGCATCCTCTCGCACGTGTTTTTGCTCGACTAGCCTGGGGGATGCATCCTCTCACACGTGTTTTTGCTCGACTAGCCTGTGGGATGCATCCTCTCGCACGTGTTTTTACTCCACTAGCCTGCGGGAAGCATCCTCTCGCACGTGTTTTTACTCGACTAGCCTGCGGGATGCATCCTCTCACACGTGTTTTTACTCGACTATCCTGCGGGATGCATCCTCTCGCACGTGTTTTTGCTCGACTAGCCTGCGGGATGCATCCTCTCGCACGTGTTTTTACTCGACTAGCCTGCGGGAAGCATCCTCTCGCACGTGTTTTTGCTCGACTAGCCTGCGGGATGCATCCTCTCGCACGTGTTTTTACTCGACTAGCCAGCGGGATGCATCCTCTCGCACGATTTTTTACTCGACTAGCCTGCGGGATGCATCCTCTCGCACGTGTTTTTACTCGACTAGCCTGCGGGATGCATCCTCTCGCACGTGTTTTTACTCGACTAGCCTGCGGGAAGCATCCTCTCGCACGTGTTTTTACTCGACTAGCCTGCGGGATGCATCCTCTCGTATGTGTTTTTACTCGACTGGCCTGCGGTATGCATCCTCACGCACGTGTTTTTACTCGACTAGCCTGCGGGAAGCATCCTCTCGCACGTGTTTTTACTCGACTAGCCTGCGGGACGCATCCACTCGCACGTGTTTTTCACTCGACTAGCCTGCGGGATGCATCTTCTCGCACGTGTTTTTACTCGACTATCCTGCGGGATGCATCCTCTCGCACGTGTTTTTGCTCGACTAGCCTGCGGGACGCATCCACTCGCACGTGTTTTTCACTCGACTAGCCTGCGGGATGCATCCTCTCGCACGTGTTTTTACTCGACTAGCCTGCGGGATGCATCCTCTCGCACGTGTTTTTACTCGACTAACCTGCTGGATGCATCCTCTCAAACGTGTTTTTACTCGACTAGCCTGCGGGATGCATCCTCTCGCACGTGTTTTTGCTCGACTAGCCTGCGGGATGCATCCTCTCGCACTTGTTTTTACTCGACTAGCCTGCGGGATGCATCCTCTCGCACGTGTTTTTACTCGTCTAAGCTGCGGGATGCATCCTCCCGCACGTGTTTTTACTCGACAAGCCTGCGGGATGCATCCTCTCGCACGTGTTTTTACTCGACTAGCCTGCGGGATGCATCCTCTCGCACGTGTTTTTACTCGACTAGCCTGCGGGATGCATCCTCTCGCACGTGTTTTTATTCGACTAGCCTGCGGGATGCATCCTCTCGCACGTGATTTTACTCGACTAGCCTGCGGGATGCATCCTCTCGCACGTGTTTTTACTCGACTAGCCTGCGGGATGCATCCTCTCGCACTTGTTTTTACTCGACTAGCCTGCGGGTTCATCCTCTCGCACGTGTTTTTGCTCGACTAGCCTGCGGGATGCATCCTCTCGCACTTGTTTTTACTCGACTAGCCTGCGGGATGCATCCTCTCGCACGTGTTTTTACTCGACTAGCCTGCGGGATGCATCCTCTCGCACGTGTTTTTACTCGTCTAAGCTGCGGGATGCATCCTCTCGCACGTGTTTTTACTCGACTAGCCTGCGGGATGCATCCTCTCGCACGTGTTTTTACTCGACTAGCCTGCGGGATGCATCCTCTCGCACGTGTTTTTACTCGACTAGCCTGCGGGATGCATCCTCTCGCACGTGTTTTTATTCGACTAGCCTGCGGGATGCATCCTCTCGCACGTGATTTTACTCGACTAGCCTGCGGGATGCATCCTCTCGCACGTGTTTTTACTCGACTAGCCTGCGGTATGCATCCTCTCGCACGTGTTTTTACTCGACTAGACTGCGGGATGCATCCTCTCGCACGTGTTTTTGCTCGACTAGCCTGCGGGATGCATCCTCTCGCACCTGTTTTTGCTCGACTAGCCTGCGGGATGCATCCTCTCGCACGTGTTTTTACTCGACTAGCCTGCGGGATGCATCCTCTCGCACGTGTTTTTACTCGACTAGCCTGCTGGATGCATCCTCTCAAACGTGTTTTTACTCGACTAGCCTGCGGGATGCATCCTCTCGCACGTGTTTTTGCTCGACTAGCCTGCGGGATGCATCCTCTCGCACTTGTTTTTACTCGACTAGCCTGCGGGATGCATCCTCTCGCACGTGTTTTTACTCGACTAGCCTGCGGGATGCATCCTCTCGCACGTGTTTTTACTCGTCTAAGCTGCGGGATGCATCCTCTCGCACGTGTTTTTACTCGACTAGCCTGCGGGATGCATCCTCTCGCACGTGTTTTTACTCGACTAGCCTGCGGGATGCATCCTCTCGCACGTGTTTTTACTCGACTAGCCTGCGGGATGCAGCCTCTCGCACGTGTTTTTACTCGACTAGCCTGCGGGATGCATCCTCTCGCACGTGTTTTTACTCGACTAGCCTGCGGGATGCATCCTCTCGCACGTGTTTTCACTCGAGTAACCTGCGGGATGCATCCTCTCGCACGTGTTTTTACTCGACTAGCCTGCGGGATGCATCCTCTCGCACGTGTTTTTACTCGACTAGCCTGCGGGAAGCATCCTCTCGCACGTGTTTTTACTCGACTAGCCTGCGGGGTGCATCCTCTCGAATGTGTTTTTACTCGACTAGCCTGCGGGATGCATCCTCTCGCATGTGTTTTTACTCGACTAGCCTGCGGGATGCATTCTCTCGCACGTGTTTTTACTCGACTAGCCTGCGGGATGCATCCTCTCGCATGTGTTTTTACTCGACTAGCATGCGGGAAGCATCCTCTCGCACGTGTTTTTACTCGACTAGCCTGCGGGATGCATCCTCTCGCACGTGTTTTTAATCGACTAGCCTGCGGGATGCATCCTCTCGCACGTGTTTTTGCTCGACTAGCCTGCGGGAAGCATCCTCTCGCACGTGTTTTTACTTGTCTAGCCTGCGGGATGCATCCTCTCGCACGTGTTTTTACTCGACTAGCCTGCGGGATGCATCCTCTCGCATGTGTTTTTACTCGACTAGCCTGCGGGATGCATCCTCTCGCACGTGTTTTTACTCGACTAGCCTGCGGGATGCATCCTCTCGCATGTGTTTTAACTCGGCTAGCATGCGGGAAGCATCCTCTCGCACGTGTTTTTACTCGACTAGCCTGCGGGATGCATCCTCTCGCACGTGTTTTTAATCGACTAGCCTGCGGGATGCATCCTCTCGCACGTGTTTTTGCTCGACTAGCCTGGGGGATGCATCCTCTCACACGTGTTTTTGCTCGACTAGCCTGTGGGATGCATCCTCTCGCACGTGTTTTTACTCCACTAGCCTGCGGGAAGCATCCTCTCGCACGTGTTTTTACTCGACTAGCCTGCGGGATGCATCCTCTCACACGTGTTTTTACTCGACTATCCTGCGGGATGCATCCTCTCGCACGTGTTTTTGCTCGACTAGCCTGCGGGATGCATCCTCTCGCACGTGTTTTTACTCGACTAGCCTGCGGGAAGCATCCTCTCGCACGTGTTTTTGCTCGACTAGCCTGCGGGATGCATCCTCTCGCACGTGTTTTTACTCGACTAGCCAGCGGGATGCATCCTCTCGCACGATTTTTTACTCGACTAGCCTGCGGGATGCATCCTCTCGCACGTGTTTTTACTCGACTAGCCTGCGGGATGCATCCTCTCGCACGTGTTTTTACTCGACTAGCCTGCGGGAAGCATCCTCTCGCACGTGTTTTTACTCGACTAGCCTGGGGGATGCATCCTCTCGCACGTGTTTTTACTCGACTAGCCTGCGGGATGCATCCTCCCGCACGTGTTTTTACTCGACTATCCTGCGGGATGCATCCTCTCGCACGTGTTTTTGCTCGACTAGCCGGCGGGATGCATTCTCTCGCACGTGTTTTTGCTCGACTAGCCTGCGGGATGCATTCTCTCGCACGTGTTTTTGCTCGACTAGCCTGCGGGACGCATCCTCTCAAACGTGTTTTTCTCGACTAGCCTGCGGGATGCATCCTCTCGCACGTGTTTTTACTCGACTAGCCAGCGGGATGCATCCTCTCGCTCGTGTTTTTACTCGACTAGCCTGCTGGATGCATCCTCTCAAACGTGTTTTTACTCTACTAGCCTGCGGGATGCATCCTCTCGCACGTGTTTTTGCTCGACTAGCCTGCGGGATGCATCCTCTCGCACTTGTTTTTACTCGACTAGCCTGCGGGATGCATCCTCTCGCACTTGTTTTTACTCGACTAGCCTGCGGGATGCATCCTCTCGCACGTGTTTTTACTCGACTAGCCTGCGGGATGCATCCTCTCGCACGTGTTTTTACTCGTCTAAGCTGCGGGATGCATCCTCTCGCACGTGTTTTTACTCGACTAGCCTGCGGGATGCATCCTCTCGCACGTATTTTTACTCGACTAGCCTGCGGGATGCATCCTCTCGCACGTGTTTTTACTCGACTAGCCTGCGGGATGCATCCTCTCGCACGTGTTTTTACTCGACTAGCCTGCGGGAAGCATCCTCTCGCACGTGTTTTTACTCGACTAGCCTGCGGGATGCATCCTCTCGCATGTGTTTTTACTCGACTGGCCTGCGGTATGCATCCTCACGCACGTGTTTTTACTCGACTAGCCTGCGGGAAGCATCCTCTCGCACGTGTTTTTACTCGACTAGTCTGCGGGATGCATCCTCTCGCACTTGTTTTTACTCGACTAGCCTGCGGGATGCATCCTCTCGCACGTGTTTTTACTCGACTAGCCTGCGGGATGCATCCTCTCGCACGTGTTTTTACTCGTCTAAGCTGCGGGATGCATCCTCTCGCACGTGTTTTTACTCGACTAGCCTGCGGGATGCATCCTCTCGCACGTATTTTTACTCGACTAGCCTGCGGGATGCATCCTCTCGCACGTGTTTTTACTCGACTAGCCTGCGGGATGCATCCTCTCGCACGTGTTTTTACTCGACTAGCCTGCGGGAAGCATCCTCTCGCACGTGTTTTTACTCGACTAGCCTGCGGGATGCATCCTCTCGCATGTGTTTTTACTCGACTGGCCTGCGGTATGCATCCTCACGCACGTGTTTTTACTCGACTAGCCTGCGGGAAGCATCCTCTCGCACGTGTTTTTACTCGACTAGCCAGCGGGATGCATCCTCTCGCACGATTTTTTACTCGACTAGCCTGCGGGATGCATCCTCTCGCACTTGTTTTTACTCGACTAGCCTGCGGGAAGCATCCTCTCGCACGTGTTTTTACTCGACTAGCCTGCGGGATGCATCCTCTCGCATGTGTTTTTACTCGACTAGCCTGCGGGATGCATTTTCTCGCACGTGTTTTTACTCGACTAGCCTGCGGGATGCATCCTCTCGCATGTGTTTTTACTCGACTAGCATGCGGGAAGCATCCTCTCGCACGTGTTTTTACTCGACTAGCCTGCAGGATGCATCCTCTCGCACGTGTTTTTAATCGACTAGCCTGCGGGATGCATTCTCTCGCACGTGATTTTGCTCGACTAGCCTGCGGGATGCATCCTCTCACACGTGTTTTTGCTCGACTAGCCTGTGGGATGCATCCTCTCGCACGTGTTTTTGCTCGACTAGTCTGCGGGAAGCATCCTCTCGCACGTGTTTTTGCTCGTCTAGCCTGCGGGATGCATCCTCTCGCACGTGTTTTTACTCGACTAGCCTGCGGGAAGTATCCTCTCGCACGTGTTTTTGCTCGTCTAGCCTGCGGGATGCATCCTCTCGCACGTGTTTTTACTCGACTAGCCTGCGGGAAGTATCCTCTCGCACGTGTTTTTACTCGACTAGCCTGCGGGATGCATCCTCTCGCACGTGTTTTTGCTCTACTAGCCTGCGGTATGCATCCTCTCGCACGTGTTTTTACTCGACTAGCCTGGGGGATGCATCCTCTCGCACGTGTTTTTACTCGACTAGCCTGCGGGAAGCATCCTCTCGCACGTGTTTTTACTCGACTAGCCAGCGGGATGCATCCTCTCGCACGATTTTTTACTCGACTAGCCTGCGGGATGCATCCTCTCGCACTTGTTTTTACTCGACTAGCCTGCGGGAAGTATCCTCTCGCACGTGTTTTTACTCGACTAGCCTGCAGGATGCATCCTCTCGCACGTGTTTTTAATCGACTAGCCTGCGGGATGCATTCTCTCGCACGTGATTTTGCTCGACTAGCCTGCGGGATGCATCCTCTCACACGTGTTTTTGCTCGACTAGCCTGTGGGATGCATCCTCTCGCACGTGTTTTTGCTCGACTAGTCTGCGGGAAGCATCCTCTCGCACGTGTTTTTGCTCGTCTAGCCTGCGGGATGCATCCTCTCGCACGTGTTTTTACTCGACTAGCCTGCGGGAAGTATCCTCTCGCACGTGTTTTTACTCGACTAGCCTGCGGGATGCATCCTCTCGCACGTGTTTTTGCTCTACTAGCCTGCGGTATGCATCCTCTCGCACGTGTTTTTACTCGACTAGCCTGGGGGATGCATCCTCTCGCACGTGTTTTTACTCGACTAGCCTGCGGGATGCATCCTCTCGCACGTGTTTTTACTCGACTATCCTGCGGGATGCATCCTCTCGCACGTGTTTTTGCTCGACTAGCCGGCGGGATGCATTCTCTCGCACGTGTTTTTGCTCGACTAGCCTGCGGGATGCATTCTCTCGCACGTGTTTTTGCTCGACTAGCCTGCGGGACGCATCCTCTCAAACGTGTTTTTCTCGACTAGCCTGCGGGATGCATCCTCTCGCACGTGTTTTTACTCGACTAGCCAGCGGGATGCATCCTCTCGCTCGTGTTTTTACTCGACTAGCCTGCTGGATGCATCCTCACAAACGTGTTTTTACTCTACTAGCCTGCGGGATGCATCCTCTCGCACGTGTTTTTGCTCGACTAGCCTGCGGGATGCATCCTCTCGCACTTGTTTTTACTCGACTAGCCTGCGGGATGCATCCTCTCGCACTTGTTTTTACTCGACTAGCCTGCGGGATGCATCCTCTCGCACGTGTTTTTACTCGACTAGCCTGCGGGATGCATCCTCTCGCACGTGTTTTTACTCGTCTAAGCTGCGGGATGCATCCTCTCGCACGTGTTTTTACTCGACTAGCCTGCGGGATGCATCCTCACGCACGTATTTTTACTCGACTAGCCTGCGGGATGCATCCTCTCGCACGTGTTTTTACTCGACTAGCCTGCGGGATGCATCCTCTCGCACGTGTTTTTACTCGACTAGCCTGCGGGAAGCATCCTCTCGCACGTGTTTTTACTCGACTATCCTGCGGGATGCATCCTCTCGCATGTGTTTTTACTCGACTGGCCTGCGGTATGCATCCTCACGCACGAGTTTTTACTCGACTAGCCTGCGGGAAGCATCCTCTCGCACGTGTTTTTACTCGACTAGCCAGCGGAATGCATCCTCTCGCACGATTTTTTACTCGAATAGCCTGCGGGATGCATCCTCTCGCACTTTTTTTACTCGACTAGCCTGCGGGAAGCATCCTCTCGCACGTGTTTTTACTCGACTAGCCTGCGGGATGCATCCTCTCGCACGTGTTTTTACTCGACTAGCCTGCGGGATGCATCCTCTCGCATGTGTTTTTACTCGACTAGCATGCGGGAAGCATCCTCTCGCACGTGTTTTTACTCGACTAGCCTGCAGGATGCATCCTCTCGCACGTGTTTTTAATCGACTAGCCTGCGGGATGCATTCTCTCGCACGTGATTTTGCTCGACTAGCCTGCGGGATGCATCCTCTCACACGTGTTTTTGCTCGACTAGCCTGTGGGATGCATCCTCTCGCACGTGTTTTTGCTCGACTAGTCTGCGGGAAGCATCCTCTCGCACGTGTTTTTGCTCGTCTAGCCTGCGGGATGCATCCTCTCGCACGTGTTTTTACTCGACTAGCCTGCGGGAAGTATCCTCTCGCACGTGGTTTTACTCTACTAGCCTGCGGGATGCATCCTCTCGCACGTGTTTTTGCTCTACTAGCCTGCGGTATGCATCCTCTCGCACGTGTTTTTACTCGACTAGCCTGGGGGATGCATCCTCTCGCACGTGTTTTTACTCGACTAGCCTGCGGGATGCATCCTCCCGCACGTGTTTTTACTCGACTATCCTGCGGGATGCATCCTCTCGCACGTGTTTTTGCTCGACTAGCCGGCGGGATGCATTCTCTCGCACGTGTTTTTGCTCGACTAGCCTGCGGGATGCATTCTCTCGCACGTGTTTTTGCTCGACTAGCCTGCGGGACGCATCCTCTCAAACGTGTTTTTACTCGACTAGCCTGCGGGATGCATCCTCTCGCACGTGTTTTTACTCGACTAGCCAGCGGGATGCATCCTCTCGCTCGTGTTTTTACTCGACTAGCCTGCTGGATGCATCCTCTCAAACGTGTTTTTACTCTACTAGCCTGCGGGATGCATCCTCTCGCACGTGTTTTTGCTCGACTAGCCTGCGGGATGCATCCTCTCGCACTTGTTTTTACTCGACTAGCCTGCGGGATGCATCCTCTCGCACTTGTTTTTACTCGACTAGCCTGCGGGATGCATCCTCTCGCACGTGTTTTTACTCGACTAGCCTGCGGGATGCATCCTCTCGCACGTGTTTTTACTCGTCTAAGCTGCGGGATGCATCCTGTCGCACGTGTTTTTACTCGACTAGCCTGCGGGATGCATCCTCTCGCACGTATTTTTACTCGACTAGCCTGCGGGATGCATCCTCTCGCACGTGTTTTTACTCGACTAGCCTGCGGGATGCATCCTCTCGCACGTGTTTTTACTCGACTATCCTGCGGGATGCATCCTCTCGCACGTGTTTTTGCTCGACTAGCGTTGGGATGCATTCTCTCGCACGTGTTTTTACTCGACTAGCCTGCGGGGTGCATCCTCTCGCACGTGTTTTTACTCGACTAGCCTGCGGGAAGCATCCTCTCGCACGTGTTTTTACTCGACTAGCCTGCGGGATGCATCCTCTCGCACGTGTTTTTACTCGACTAGCCTACGGGATGTATCCTCTCGCACGTGTTTTTACTCGACTAGCCTGCGGGATGCATCCTCTCGCACGTGTTTTTACTCGACTAGCCTGCGGGATGCATCCTCTCGCACGTGTTTTTGCCCGACTAGCCTGCGGGATGCATCCTCTCGCACGTGTTTTTACTCGACTAGCCTGCGGGATGCATCCTCTCGCACGTGTTTTTACTCGACTAGCCTGCGGGATGCATCCTCTCGCACGTGTTTTTACTCGACTAGCCTGCGGGATGCATCCTCTCGCACGTGTTTTTACTCGTCTAGCCTGCGGGATGCATCCTCTCGCACGTGTTTTTACTCGACTAGCCTGCGGGATGCATCCTCTCGCACGTGTTTTTACTCGACTATCCTGCGGGATGCATCCTCTCGCACGTGTTTTTGATCGACTAGCCTGCGGGACGCATCCACTCGCACGTGTTTTTCACTCGACTAGCCTGCGGGATGCATCTTCTCGCACGTGTTTTTACTCGACTATCCTGCGGGATGCATCCTCTCGCACGTGTTTTTGCTCGACTAGCCTGCGGGACGCATCCACTCGCACGTGTTTTTCACTCGACTAGCCTGCGGGATGCATCCTCTCGCACGTGTTTTTACTCGACTAGCCTGCGGGATGCATCCTCTCGCACGTGTTTTTACTCGACTAGCCTGCTGGATGCATCCTCTCAAACGTGTTTTTACTCGACTAGCCTGCGGGATGCATCCTCTCGCACGTGTTTTTGCTCGACTAGCCTGCGGGATGCATCCTCTCGCACTTGTTTTTACTCGACTAGCCTGCGGGATGCATCCTCTCGCACGTGTTTTTACTCAACTAGCCTGCGGGATGCATCCTCTCGCACGTGTTTTTACTCGTCTAAGCTGCGGGATGCATCCTCTCGCACGTGTTTTTACTCGACTAGCCTGGGGGATGCATCCTCTCGCACGTGTTTTTACTCGACTAGCCTGCGGGATGCATCCTCCCGCACGTGTTTTTACTCGACTATCCTGCGGGATGCATCCTCTCGCACGTGTTTTTGCTCGACTAGCCGGCGGGATGCATTCTCTCGCACGTGTTTTTGCTCGACTAGCCTGCGGGATGCATTCTCTCGCACGTGTTTTTGCTCGACTAGCCTGCGGGACGCATCCTCTCAAACGTGTTTTTACTCGACTAGCCTGCGGGATGCATCCTCTCGCACGTGTTTTTACTCGACTAGCCAGCGGGATGCATCCTCTCGCTCGTGTTTTTACTCGACTAGCCTGCTGGATGCATCCTCTCAAACGTGTTTTTACTCTACTAGCCTGCGGGATGCATCCTCTCGCACGTGTTTTTGCTCGACTAGCCTGCGGGATGCATCCTCTCGCACTTGTTTTTACTCGACTAGCCTGCGGGATGCATCCTCTCGCACTTGTTTTTACTCGACTAGCCTGCGGGATGCATCCTCTCGCACGTGTTTTTACTCGACTAGCCTGCGGGATGCATCCTCTCGCACGTGTTTTTACTCGTCTAAGCTGCGGGATGCATCCTCTCGCACGTGTTTTTACTCGACTAGCCTGCGGGATGCATCCTCTCGCACGTATTTTTACTCGACTAGCCTGCGGGATGCATCCTCTCGCACGTGTTTTTACTCGACTAGCCTGCGGGATGCATCCTCTCGCACGTGTTTTTACTCGACTATCCTGCGGGATGCATCCTCTCGCACGTGTTTTTGCTCGACTAGCGTTGGGATGCATTCTCTCGCACGTGTTTTTACTCGACTAGCCTGCGGGGTGCATCCTCTCGCACGTGTTTTTACTCGACTAGCCTGCGGGAAGCATCCTCTCGCACGTGTTTTTACTCGACTAGCCTGCGGGATGCATCCTCTCGCACGTGTTTTTACTCGACTAGCCTACGGGATGTATCCTCTCGCACGTGTTTTTACTCGACTAGCCTGCGGGATGCATCCTCTCGCACGTGTTTTTACTCGACTAGCCTGCGGGATGCATCCTCTCGCACGTGTTTTTGCCCGACTAGCCTGCGGGATGCATCCTCTCGCACGTGTTTTTACTCGACTAGCCTGCGGGATGCATCCTCTCGCACGTGTTTTTACTCGACTAGCCTGCGGGATGCATCCTCTCGCACGTGTTTTTACTCGACTAGCCTGCGGGATGCATCCTCTCGCACGTGTTTTTACTCGTCTAGCCTGCGGGATGCATCCTCTCGCACGTGTTTTTACTCGACTAGCCTGCGGGATGCATCCTCTCGCACGTGTTTTTACTCGACTATCCTGCGGGATGCATCCTCTCGCACGTGTTTTTGATCGACTAGCCTGCGGGACGCATCCACTCGCACGTGTTTTTCACTCGACTAGCCTGCGGGATGCATCTTCTCGCACGTGTTTTTACTCGACTATCCTGCGGGATGCATCCTCTCGCACGTGTTTTTGCTCGACTAGCCTGCGGGACGCATCCACTCGCACGTGTTTTTCACTCGACTAGCCTGCGGGATGCATCCTCTCGCACGTGTTTTTACTCGACTAGCCTGCGGGATGCATCCTCTCGCACGTGTTTTTACTCGACTAGCCTGCTGGATGCATCCTCTCAAACGTGTTTTTACTCGACTAGCCTGCGGGATGCATCCTCTCGCACGTGTTTTTGCTCGACTAGCCTGCGGGATGCATCCTCTCGCACTTGTTTTTACTCGACTAGCCTGCGGGATGCATCCTCTCGCACGTGTTTTTACTCAACTAGCCTGCGGGATGCATCCTCTCGCACGTGTTTTTACTCGTCTAAGCTGCGGGATGCATCCTCTCGCACGTGTTTTTACTCGACTAGCCTGCGGGATGCATCCTCTCGCACGTGTTTTTGCTCGACTAGCCTGCGGGATGCATCCTCTCGCACGTGTTTTTACTCGACTAGCCTGCGGGATGCATCCTCTCGCACGTGTTTTTACTCGACTAGCCTGCGGGATGCATCCTCTCGCACGTGTTTTTACTCGACTATCCTGCGGGATGCATCCTCTCGCACGTGTTTTTGCTCGACTAGCCGGCGGGATGCATTCTCTCGCACGTGTTTTTGCTCGACTAGCCTGCGGGATGCATCCTCTCGCACGTGTTTTTGCTCGACCAGCCTGCGGGAAGCATCCTCTCGCACGTGTTTTTACTCGACTAGCCTGCGGGAAGCATCCTCTCGCACGTGTTTTTACTCGACTAGCCTGCGGGATGCATCCTCTCGCATGTGTTTTTACTCGACTAGCATGCGGGAAGCATCCTCTCGCACGTGTTTTTACTCGACTAGCCTGCAGGATGCATCCTCTCGCACGTGTTTTTAATCGACTAGCCTGCGGGATGCATTCTCTCGCACGTGATTTTGCTCGACTAGCCTGCGGGATGCATCCTCTCACACGTGTTTTTGCTCGACTAGCCTGTGGGATGCATCCTCTCGCACGTGTTTTTGCTCGACTAGTCTGCGGGAAGCATCCTCTCGCACGTGTTTTTGCTCGTCTAGCCTGCGGGATGCATCCTCTCGCACGTGTTTTTACTCGACTAGCCTGCGGGAAGTATCCTCTCGCACGTGTTTTTACTCGACTAGCCTGCGGGATGCATCCTCTCGCACGTGTTTTTACTCGACTAGCCTGCGGGATGCATCCTCTCGCACGTGTTTTTACTCGACTAGCCTGCGGGATGCATCCTCTCGCACGTGTTTTTATTCGACTAGCCTGCGGGATGCATCCTCTCGCACGTGATTTTACTCGACTAGCCTGCGGGATGCATCCTCTCGCACGTGTTTTTACTCGACTAGCCTGCGGGATGCATCCTCTCGCACGTGTTTTTACTCGACTAGCCTGCGGGATGCATCCTCTCGCACGTGTTTTTGCTCGACTAGCCTGCGGGATGCATCCTCTCGCACGTGTTTTTACTCGACTAGCCTGCGGGATGCATCCTCTCGCACGTGTTTTTACTCGACTAGCCTGCGGGATGCATCCTCTCGCATGTGTTTTTACTCGACTGGCCTGCGGGATGCATCCTCACGCATGTGTTTTTACTCGACTAGCCTGCGGGATGCATCCTCTCGCACGTGTTTTTACTCGACTAGCCTGCGGGAAGCATCCTCTCGCACGTGTTTTTACTCGACTAGCCAGCGGGATGCATCCTCTCGCACGATTTTTTACTCGACTAGCCTGCGGGATGCATCCTCTCGCACTTGTTTTTACTCGACTAGCCTGCGGGAAGCATCCTCTCGCACGTGTTTTTACTCGACTAGCCTGCGGGATGCATCCTCTCGAATGTGTTTTTACTCGACTAGCCTGCGGGATGCATCCTCTCGCTTGTGTTTTTACTCGACTAGCCTGCGGGATGCATTCTCTCGCACGTGTTTTTACTCGACTAGCCTGCGGGATGCATCCTCTCGCATGTGTTTTTACTCGACTAGCATGCGGGAAGCATCCTCTCGCACGTGTTTTTACTCGACTAGCCTGCGGGATGCATCCTCTCGCACGTGTTTTTAATCGACTAGCCTGCGGGATGCATTCTCTCGCACGTGATTTTGCTCGACTAGCCTGCGGGATGCATCCTCTCACACGTGTTTTTGCTCGACTAGCCTGTGGGATGCATCCTCTCGCACGTGTTTTTGCTCGACTAGCCTGCGGGAAGCATCCTCTCGCACGTGTCTTTGCTCGACTAGCCTGCGGGAAGCATCCTCTCGCACGTGTTTTTGCTCGTCTAGCCTGCGGGATGCATCCTCTCGCACGTGTTTTTACTCGACTAGCCTGCGGGATACATCCTCTCGCACGTGTTTTTACTCGACTAGCCTGCGGGATGCATCCTCTCGCACGTGTTTTTACTCGACTAGCCTGCGGGATGCATCCTCTCGAATGTGTTTTTACTCGACTAGCCTGCGGGATGCATCCTCTCGCACGTGTTTTTACTCGACTAGCCTGCGGGATGCATCCTCTCGCATGTGTTTTTACTCGACTAGCATGCGGGAAGCATCCTCTCGCACGTGTTTTTACTCGACTAGCCTGCTGGATGCATCCTCTCGCACGTGTTTTTAATCGACTAGCCTGCGGGATGCATTCTCTCGCACGTGATTTTGCTCGACTAGCCTGCGGGATGCATCCTCTCACACGTGTTTTTGCTCGACTAGCCTGTGGGATGCATCCTCTCGCACGTGTTTTTACTCGACTAGCCTGCGGGAAGCATCCTCTCGCACGTGTTTTTGCTCGTCTAGCCTGCGGGATGCATCCTCTCGCACGTGTTTTTACTCGACTAGCCTGCGGGAAGTATCCTCTCGCACGTGTTTTTACTCGACTAGCCTGCGGGATGCATCCTCTCGCACGTGTTTTTGCTCGACTAGCCTGCGGGATGCATCCTCTCGCACGTGTTTTTACTCGACTAGCCAGCGGGATGCATCCTCTCGCACGATTTTTTACTCGACTAGCCTCCGGGATGCATCCTCTCGCACTTGTTTTTACTCGACTAGCCTGCGGGAAGCATCCTCTCGCACGTGTTTTTACTCGACTATCCTGCGGGATGCATCCTCTCGCACGTGTTTTTGCTCGACTAGCCTGCGGGACGCATCCACTCGCACGTGTTTTTCACTCGACTAGCCTGCGGGATGCATCCTCTCGCACGTGTTTTTACTCGACTAGCCTGCGGGATGCATCCTCTCGCACGTGTTTTTACTCGACTAGCCTGCTGTATGCATCCTCTCAAACGTGTTTTTACTCGACTAGCCTGCGGGATGCATCCTCTCGCACGTGTTTTTGCTCGACTAGCCTGCGGGATGCATCCTCTCGCACTTGTTTTTACTCGACTAGCCTGCGGGATGCATCCTCTCGCACGTGTTTTTACTCGACTAGCCTGCGGGATGCATCCTCTCGCACGTGATTTTACTCGACTAGCCTGCGGGATGCATCCTCTCGCACGTGTTTTTACTCGACTAGCCTGCGGGATGCATCCTCTCGCACGTGTTTTTACTCGACTAGCCTGCGGGATACATCCTCTCGCACGTGTTTTTACTCGACTAGCCTGCGGGATGCATCCTCTCGCACGTGTTTTTACTCGACTAGCCTGCGGGATGCATCCTCTCGAATGTGTTTTTACTCGACTAGCCTGCGGGATGCATCCTCTCGCACGTGTTTTTACTCGACTAGCCTGCGGGATGCATCCTCTCGCACGTGTTTTTACTCGACTAGCCTGCGGGATGCATCCTCTCGCACGTGTTTTTGCTCGACTAGCCTGCAGGATGCATCCTCTCGCACGTGTTTTTACTCGACTAGCCTGCGGGATGCATCCTCTCGCACGTGTTTTTACTCGACTAGCCTGCGGGATGCATCCTCTCGCACGTGTTTTCACTCGGGTAACCTGCGGGATGCATCCTCTCGCACGTGTTTTTACTCGACTAGCCTGCGGGGTGCATCCTCTCGCACGTGTTTTTACTCGACTAGCCTGCGGGATGCATCCTCTCGCACGTGTTTTTACTCGACTAGCCTGCGGGATGCATCCTCTCGCACGTGTTTTTACTCGACTAGCCTGCGGGATGCATCCTCTCGCACGTGTTTTTACTCGTCTAGGCTGCGGGATGCATCGTCTCGCACGTGTTTTTACTCGACTAGCCTGCGGGATGCATCCTCTCGCACGTGTTTTTACTCGACTAGCCTGCGGGAAGCATCCTCTCGCACGTGTTTTTACTCGACTAGCCAGCGGGATGCATCCTCTCGCACGTGTTTTTACTCGACTAGCCTGCGGGATGCATCCTCTCGCACGTGTTTTTACTCGACTAGCCTGCGGGATGCATCCTCTCGCACGTGTTTTTATTCGACCAGCCTGCGGGATGCATCCTCTCGCACGTGATTTTACTCGACTAGCCTGCGGGATGCATCCTCTCGCACGTGTTTTTACTCGACTAGCCTGCGGGATGCATCCTCTCGCACGTGTTTTTACTCGACTAGCCTGCGGGATGCATCCTCTCGCACGTGTTTTTGCTCGACTAGCCTGCGGGATGCATCCTCTCGCACGTGTTTTTACTCGACTAGCCTGCGGGATGCATCCTCTCGCACGTGTTTTTACTCGACTAGCCTGCGGGATGCATCCTCTCGCATGTGTTTTTACTCGACTGGCCTGCGGGATGCATCCTCACGCATGTGTTTTTACTCGACTAGCCTGCGGGATGCATCCTCTCGCACGTGTTTTTACTCGACTAGCCTGCGGGAAGCATCCTCTCGCACGTGTTTTTACTCGACTAGCCAGCGGGATGCATCCTCTCGCACGATTTTTTACTCGACTAGCCTGCGGGATGCATCCTCTCGCACTTGTTTTTACTCGACTAGCCTGCGGGAAGCATCCTCTCGCACGTGTTTTTACTCGACTAGCCTGCGGGATGCATCCTCTCGAATGTGTTTTTACTCGACTAGCCTGCGGGATGCATCCTCTCGCATGTGTTTTTACTCGACTAGCCTGCGGGATGCATTCTCTCGCACGTGTTTTTACTCGACTAGCCTGCGGGATGCATCCTCTCGCATGTGTTTTTACTCGACTAGCATGCGGGAAGCATCCTCTCGCACGTGTTTTTACTCGACTAGCCTGCGGGATGCATCCTCTCGCACGTGTTTTTAATCGACTAGCCTGCGGGATGCATTCTCTCGCACGTGATTTTGCTCGACTAGCCTGCGGGATGCATCCTCTCACACGTGTTTTTGCTCGACTAGCCTGTGGGATGCATCCTCTCGCACGTGTTTTTGCTCGACTAGCCTGCGGGAAGCATCCTCTCGCACGTGTCTTTGCTCGACTAGCCTGCGGGAAGCATCCTCTCGCACGTGTTTTTGCTCGTCTAGCCTGCGGGATGCATCCTCTCGCACGTGTTTTTACTCGACTAGCCTGCGGGAAGTATCCTCTCGCACGTGTTTTTACTCGACTAGCCTGCGGGATGCATCCTCTCGCACGTGTTTTTGCTCGACTAGCCTGCGGGATGCATCCTCTCGCACGTGTTTTTACTCGACTAGCCTGCGGGATGCATCCTCTCGCACGTGTTTTTACTCGACTAGCCTGCGGGATGCATCCTCTCGCACGTGTTTTTACTCGACTAGCCTGCGGGATGCATCCTCTCGCACGTGTTTTTATTCGACCAGCCTGCGGGATGCATCCTCTCGCACGTGATTTTACTCGACTAGCCTGCGGGATGCATCCTCTCGCACGTGTTTTTACTCGACTAGCCTGCGGGATGCATCCTCTCGCACGTGTTTTTACTCGACTAGCCTGCGGGATGCATCCTCTCGCACGTGTTTTTGCTCGACTAGCCTGCGGGATGCATCCTCTCGCACGTGTTTTTACTCGACTAGCCTGCGGGATGCATCCTCTCGCACGTGTTTTTACTCGACTAACCTGCTGGATGCATCCTCTCAAACGTGTTTTTACTCGACTAGCCTGCGGGATGCATCCTCTCGCACGTGTTTTTGCTCGACTAGCCTGCGGGATGCATCCTCTCGCACTTGTTTTTACTCGACTAGCCTGCGGGATGCATCCTCTCGCACGTGTTTTTACTCGTCTAAGCTGCGGGATGCATCCTCCCGCACGTGTTTTTACTCGACAAGCCTGCGGGATGCATCCTCTCGCACGTGTTTTTACTCGACTAGCCTGCGGGATGCATCCTCTCGCACGTGTTTTTACTCGACTAGCCTGCGGGATGCATCCTCTCGCACGTGTTTTTATTCGACTAGCCTGCGGGATGCATCCTCTCGCACGTGATTTTACTCGACTAGCCTGCGGGATGCATCCTCTCGCACGTGTTTTTACTCGACTAGCCTGCGGGATGCATCCTCTCGCACTTGTTTTTACTCGACTAGCCTGCGGGTTCATCCTCTCGCACGTGTTTTTGCTCGACTAGCCTGCGGGATGCATCCTCTCGCACTTGTTTTTACTCGACTAGCCTGCGGGATGCATCCTCTCGCACGTGTTTTTACTCGACTAGCCTGCGGGATGCATCCTCTCGCACGTGTTTTTACTCGTCTAAGCTGCGGGATGCATCCTCTCGCACGTGTTTTTACTCGACTAGCCTGCGGGATGCATCCTCTCGCACGTGTTTTTACTCGACTAGCCTGCGGGATGCATCCTCTCGCACGTGTTTTTACTCGACTAGCCTGCGGGATGCATCCTCTCGCACGTGTTTTTATTCGACTAGCCTGCGGGATGCATCCTCTCGCACGTGATTTTACTCGACTAGCCTGCGGGATGCATCCTCTCGCACGTGTTTTTACTCGACTAGCCTGCGGTATGCATCCTCTCGCACGTGTTTTTACTCGACTAGACTGCGGGATGCATCCTCTCGCACGTGTTTTTGCTCGACTAGCCTGCGGGATGCATCCTCTCGCACCTGTTTTTGCTCGACTAGCCTGCGGGATGCATCCTCTCGCACGTGTTTTTACTCGACTAGCCTGCGGGATGCATCCTCTCGCACGTGTTTTTACTCGACTAGCCTGCTGGATGCATCCTCTCAAACGTGTTTTTACTCGACTAGCCTGCGGGATGCATCCTCTCGCACGTGTTTTTGCTCGACTAGCCTGCGGGATGCATCCTCTCGCACTTGTTTTTACTCGACTAGCCTGCGGGATGCATCCTCTCGCACGTGTTTTTACTCGACTAGCCTGCGGGATGCATCCTCTCGCACGTGTTTTTACTCGTCTAAGCTGCGGGATGCATCCTCTAGCACGTGTTTTTACTCGACTAGCCTGCGGGATGCATCCTCTCGCACGTGTTTTTACTCGACTAGCCTGCGGGATGCATCCTCTCGCACGTGTTTTTACTCGACTAGCCTGCGGGATGCAGCCTCTCGCACGTGTTTTTACTCGACTAGCCTGCGGGATGCATCCTCTCGCACGTGTTTTTACTCGACTAGCCTGCGGGATGCATCCTCTCGCACGTGTTTTCACTCGAGTAACCTGCGGGATGCATCCTCTCGCACGTGTTTTTACTCGACTAGCCTGCGGGATGCATCCTCTCGCACGTGTTTTTACTCGACTAGCCTGCGGGAAGCATCCTCTCGCACGTGTTTTTACTCGACTAGCCTGCGGGGTGCATCCTCTCGAATGTGTTTTTACTCGACTAGCCTGCGGGATGCATCCTCTCGCATGTGTTTTTACTCGACTAGCCTGCGGGATGCATTCTCTCGCACGTGTTTTTACTCGACTAGCCTGCGGGATGCATCCTCTCGCATGTGTTTTTACTCGACTAGCATGCGGGAAGCATCCTCTCGCACGTGTTTTTACTCGACTAGCCTGCGGGATGCATCCTCTCGCACGTGTTTTTAATCGACTAGCCTGCGGGATGCATCCTCTCGCACGTGTTTTTGCTCGACTAGCCTGCGGGAAGCATCCTCTCGCACGTGTTTTTACTTGTCTAGCCTGCGGGATGCATCCTCTCGCACGTGTTTTTACTCGACTAGCCTGCGGGATGCATCCTCTCGCATGTGTTTTTACTCGACTAGCCTGCGGGATGCATCCTCTCGCACGTGTTTTTACTCGACTAGCCTGCGGGATGCATCCTCTCGCATGTGTTTTAACTCGGCTAGCATGCGGGAAGCATCCTCTCGCACGTGTTTTTACTCGACTAGCCTGCGGGATGCATCCTCTCGCACGTGTTTTTAATCGACTAGCCTGCGGGATGCATCCTCTCGCACGTGTTTTTGCTCGACTAGCCTGGGGGATGCATCCTCTCACACGTGTTTTTGCTCGACTAGCCTGTGGGATGCATCCTCTCGCACGTGTTTTTACTCCACTAGCCTGCGGGAAGCATCCTCTCGCACGTGTTTTTACTCGACTATCCTGCGGGATGCATCCTCTCACACGTGTTTTTACTCGACTATCCTGCGGGATGCATCCTCTCGCACGTGTTTTTGCTCGACTAGCCTGCGGGATGCATCCTCTCGCACGTGTTTTTACTCGACTAGCCTGCGGGAAGCATCCTCTCGCACGTGTTTTTGCTCGACTAGCCTGCGGGATGCATCCTCTCGCACGTGTTTTTACTCGACTAGCCAGCGGGATGCATCCTCTCGCACGATTTTTTACTCGACTAGCCTGCGGGATGCTTCCTCTCGCACGTGTTTTTACTCGACTAGCCTGCGGGATGCATCCTCTCGCACGTGTTTTTACTCGACTAGCCTGCGGGAAGCATCCTCTCGCACGTGTTTTTACTCGACTAGCCTGCGGGACGCATCCACTCGCACGTGTTTTTCACTCGACTAGCCTGCGGGATGCATCTTCTCGCACGTGTTTTTACTCGACTATCCTGCGGGATGCATACTCTCGCACGTGTTTTTGCTCGACTAGCCTGCGGGACGCATCCACTCGCACGTGTTTTTCACTCGACTAGCCTGCGGGATGCATCCTCTCGCACGTGTTTTTACTCGACTAGCCTGCGGGATGCATCCTCTCGCACGTGTTTTTACTCGACTAACCTGCTGGATGCATCCTCTCAAACGTGTTTTTACTCGACTAGCCTGCGGGATGCATCCTCTCGCACGTGTTTTTGCTCGACTAGCCTGCGGGATGCATCCTCTCGCACTTGTTTTTACTCGACTAGCCTGCGGGATGCATCCTCTCGCACGTGTTTTTACTCGTCTAAGCTGCGGGATGCATCCTCCCGCACGTGTTTTTACTCGACAAGCCTGCGGGATGCATCCTCTCGCACGTGTTTTTACTCGACTAGCCTGCGGGATGCATCCTCTCGCACGTGTTTTTACTCGACTAGCCTGCGGGATGCATCCTCTCGCACGTGTTTTTATTCGACTAGCCTGCGGGATGCATCCTCTCGCACGTGATTTTACTCGACTAGCCTGCGGGATGCATCCTCTCGCACGTGTTTTTACTCGACTAGCCTGCGGGATGCATCCTCTCGCTCGTGTTTTTACTCGACTAGCCTGCTGGATGCATCCTCTCAAACGTGTTTTTACTCTACTAGCCTGCGTGATGCATCCTCTCGCACGTGTTTTTGCTCGACTAGCCTGCGGGATGCATCCTCTCGCACTTGTTTTTACTCGACTAGCCTGCGGGATGCATCCTCTCGCACTTGTTTTTACTCGACTAGCCTGCGGGATGCATCCTCTCGCACGTGTTTTTACTCGACTAGCCTGCGGGATGCATCCTCTCGCACGTGTTTTTACTCGTCTAAGCTGCGGGATGCATCCTCTCGCACGTGTTTTTACTCGACTAGCCTGCGGGATGCATCCTCTCGCACGTGTTTTTGCTCGACTAGCCTGCGGGATGCATCCTCTCGCACGTGTTTTTACTCGACTAGCCAGCGGTATGCATCCTCTCGCACGATTTTTTACTCGACTAGCCTGCGGGATGCATCCTCTCGCACTTGTTTTTACTCGACTCGCCTGCGGGAAGCATCCTCTCGCACGTGTTTTTACTCGACTATCCTGCGGGATGCATCCTCTCGCACGTGTTTTTGCTCGACTAGCCTGCGGGACGCATCCACTCGCACGTGTTTTTACTCGACTAGCCAGCGGGATGCATCCTCTCGCACGTGTTTTTACTCGACTAGCCTGCGGGATGCATCCTCTCGCACGTGTTTTTACTCGACTAGCCTGCGGGATGCATCCTCTCGCATGTGTTTTTACTCGACTGGCCTGCGGGATGCATCCTCACGCATGTGTTTTTACTCGACTAGCCTGCGGGATGCATCCTCTCGCACGTGTTTTTACTCGACTAGCCTGCGGGAAGCATCCTCTCGCACGTGTTTTTACTCGACTAGCCAGCGGGATGCATCCTCTCGCACGATTTTTTACTCGACTAGCCTGCGGGATGCATCCTCTCGCACGTGTTTTTGCTCGTCTAGCCTGCGGGATGCATCCTCTCGCACGTGTTTTTACTCGACTAGCCTGCGGGAAGTATCCTCTCGCACGTGTTTTTACTCGACTAGCCTGCGGGATGCATCCTCTCGCACGTGTTTTTGCTCGACTAGCCTGCGGGATGCATCCTCTCGCACGTGTTTTTACTCGACTAGCCAGCGGGATGCATCCTCTCGCACGATTTTTTACTCGACTAGCCTCCGGGATGCATCCTCTCGCACTTGTTTTTACTCGACTAGCCTGCGGGAAGCATCCTCTCGCACGTGTTTTTACTCGACTATCCTGCGGGATGCATCCTCTCGCACGTGTTTTTGCTCGACTAGCCTGCGGGACGCATCCACTCGCACGTGTTTTTCACTCGACTAGCCTGCGGGATGCATCCTCTCGCACGTGTTTTTACTCGACTAGCCTGCGGGATGCATCCTCTCGCACGTGATTTTACTCGACTAGCCTGCGGGATGCATCCTCTCGCACGTGTTTTTACTCGACTAGCCTGCGGGATGCATCCTCTCGCACGTGTTTTTACTCGACTAGCCTGCGGGATACATCCTCTCGCACGTGTTTTTACTCGACTAGCCTGCGGGATTCATCCTCTCGCACGTGTTTTTACTCGACTAGCCTGCGGGATGCATCCTCTCGAATGTGTTTTTACTCGACTAGCCTGCTGTATGCATCCTCTCAAACGTGTTTTTACTCGACTAGCCTGCGGGATGCATCCTCTCGCACGTGTTTTTGCTCGACTAGCCTGCGGGATGCATCCTCTCGCACTTGTTTTTACTCGACTAGCCTGCGGGATGCATCCTCTCGCACGTGTTTTTACTCGACTAGCCTGCGGGATGCATCCTCTCGCACGTGATTTTACTCGACTAGCCTGCGGGATGCATCCTCTCGCACGTGTTTTTACTCGACTAGCCTGCGGGATGCATCCTCTCGCACGTGTTTTTATTCGACTAGCCTGCGGGATGCATCCTCTCGCACGTGATTTTACTCGACTAGCCTGCGGGATGCATCCTCTCGCACGTGTTTTTACTCGACTAGCCTGCGGGATGCATCCTCTCGCACGTGTTTTTACTCGACTAGCCTGCTGGATGCATCCTCTCAAACGTGTTTTTACTCTACTAGCCTGCGTGATGCATCCTCTCGCACGTGTTTTTGCTCGACTAGCCTGCGGGATGCATCCTCTCGCACTTGTTTTTACTCGACTAGCCTGCGGGATGCATCCTCTCGCACTTGTTTTTACTCGACTAGCCTGCGGGATGCATCCTCTCGCACGTGTTTTTACTCGACTAGCCTGCGGGATGCATCCTCTCGCACGTGTTTTTACTCGACTAGCCTGCGGGATGCATCCTCTCGCACTTGTTTTTACTCGACTCGCCTGCGGGAAGCATCCTCTCGCACGTGTTTTTACTCGACTATCCTGCGGGATGCATCCTCTCGCACGTGTTTTTGCTCGACTAGCCTGCGGGACGCATCCACTCGCACGTGTTTTTACTCGACTAGCCAGCGGGATGCATCCTCTCGCACGTGTTTTTACTCGACTAGCCTGCGGGATGCATCCTCTCGCACGTGTTTTTACTCGACTAGCCTGCGGGATGCATCCTCTCGCATGTGTTTTTACTCGACTGGCCTGCGGGATGCATCCTCACGCATGTGTTTTTACTCGACTAGCCTGCGGGATGCATCCTCTCGCACGTGTTTTTACTCGACTAGCCTGCGGGAAGCATCCTCTCGCACGTGTTTTTACTCGACTAGCCAGCGGGATGCATCCTCTCGCACGATTTTTTACTCGACTAGCCTGCGGGATGCATCCTCTCGCACGTGTTTTTGCTCGTCTAGCCTGCGGGATGCATCCTCTCGCACGTGTTTTTACTCGACTAGCCTGCGGGAAGTATCCTCTCGCACGTGTTTTTACTCGACTAGCCTGCGGGATGCATCCTCTCGCACGTGTTTTTGCTCGACTAGCCTGCGGGATGCATCCTCTCGCACGTGTTTTTACTCGACTAGCCAGCGGGATGCATCCTCTCGCACGATTTTTTACTCGACTAGCCTCCGGGATGCATCCTCTCGCACTTGTTTTTACTCGACTAGCCTGCGGGAAGCATCCTCTCGCACGTGTTTTTACTCGACTATCCTGCGGGATGCATCCTCTCGCACGTGTTTTTGCTCGACTAGCCTGCGGGACGCATCCACTCGCACGTGTTTTTCACTCGACTAGCCTGCGGGATGCATCCTCTCGCACGTGTTTTTACTCGACTAGCCTGCGGGATGCATCCTCTCGCACGTGTTTTTACTCGACTAGCCTGCTGTATGCATCCTCTCAAACGTGTTTTTACTCGACTAGCCTGCGGGATGCATCCTCTCGCACGTGTTTTTGCTCGACTAGCCTGCGGGATGCATCCTCTCGCACTTGTTTTTACTCGACTAGCCTGCGGGATGCATCCTCTCGCACGTGTTTTTACTCGACTAGCCTGCGGGATGCATCCTCTCGCACGTGATTTTACTCGACTAGCCTGCGGGATGCATCCTCTCGCACGTGTTTTTACTCGACTAGCCTGCGGGATGCATCCTCTCGCACGTGTTTTTACTCGACTAGCCTGCGGGATACATCCTCTCGCACGTGTTTTTACTCGACTAGCCTGCGGGATTCATCCTCTCGCACGTGTTTTTACTCGACTAGCCTGCGGGATGCATCCTCTCGAATGTGTTTTTACTCGACTAGCCTGCTGTATGCATCCTCTCAAACGTGTTTTTACTCGACTAGCCTGCGGGATGCATCCTCTCGCACGTGTTTTTACTCGACTAGCCTGCGGGATGCATCCTCTCGCACTTGTTTTTACTCGACTAGCCTGCGGGATGCATCCTCTCGCACGTGTTTTTACTCGACTAGCCTGCGGGATGCATCCTCTCGCACGTGATTTTACTCGACTAGCCTGCGGGATGCATCCTCTCGCACGTGTTTTTACTCGACTAGCCTGCGGGATGCATCCTCTCGCACGTGTTTTTATTCGACTAGCCTGCGGGATGCATCCTCTCGCACGTGATTTTACTCGACTAGCCTGCGGGATGCATCCTCTCGCACGTGTTTTTACTCGACTAGCCTGCGGGATGCATCCTCTCGAATGTGTTTTTACTCGACTAGCCTGCTGGATGCATCCTCTCAAACGTGTTTTTACTCTACTAGCCTGCGTGATGCATCCTCTCGCACGTGTTTTTGCTCGACTAGCCTGCGGGATGCATCCTCTCGCACTTGTTTTTACTCGACTAGCCTGCGGGATGCATCCTCTCGCACTTGTTTTTACTCGACTAGCCTGCGGGATGCATCCTCTCGCACGTGTTTTTACTCGACTAGCCTGCGGGATGCATCCTCTCGCACGTGTTTTTACTCGTCTAAGCTGCGGGATGCATCCTCTCGCACGTGTTTTTACTCGACTAGCCTGCGGGATGCATCCTCTCGCACGTGTTTTTGCTCGACTAGCCTGCGGGATGCATCCTCTCGCACGTGTTTTTACTCGACTAGCCAGCGGTATGCATCCTCTCGCACGATTTTTTACTCGACTAGCCTGCGGGATGCATCCTCTCGCACTTGTTTTTACTCGACTCGCCTGCGGGAAGCATCCTCTCGCACGTGTTTTTACTCGACTATCCTGCGGGATGCATCCTCTCGCACGTGTTTTTGCTCGACTAGCCTGCGGGACGCATCCACTCGCACGTGTTTTTACTCGACTAGCCAGCGGGATGCATCCTCTCGCACGTGTTTTTACTCGACTAGCCTGCGGGATGCATCCTCTCGCACGTGTTTTTACTCGACTAGCCTGCGGGATGCATCCTCTCGCATGTGTTTTTACTCGACTGGCCTGCGGGATGCATCCTCACGCATGTGTTTTTACTCGACTAGCCTGCGGGATGCATCCTCTCGCACGTGTTTTTACTCGACTAGCCTGCGGGAAGCATCCTCTCGCACGTGTTTTTACTCGACTAGCCAGCGGGATGCATCCTCTCGCACGATTTTTTACTCGACTAGCCTGCGGGATGCATCCTCTCGCACGTGTTTTTGCTCGTCTAGCCTGCGGGATGCATCCTCTCGCACGTGTTTTTACTCGACTAGCCTGCGGGAAGTATCCTCTCGCACGTGTTTTTACTCGACTAGCCTGCGGGATGCATCCTCTCGCACGTGTTTTTGCTCGACTAGCCTGCGGGATGCATCCTCTCGCACGTGTTTTTACTCGACTAGCCAGCGGGATGCATCCTCTCGCACGATTTTTTACTCGACTAGCCTCCGGGATGCATCCTCTCGCACTTGTTTTTACTCGACTAGCCTGCGGGAAGCATCCTCTCGCACGTGTTTTTACTCGACTATCCTGCGGGATGCATCCTCTCGCACGTGTTTTTGCTCGACTAGCCTGCGGGACGCATCCACTCGCACGTGTTTTTCACTCGACTAGCCTGCGGGATGCATCCTCTCGCACGTGTTTTTACTCGACTAGCCTGCGGGATGCATCCTCTCGCACGTGTTTTTACTCGACTAGCCTGCTGTATGCATCCTCTCAAACGTGTTTTTACTCGACTAGCCTGCGGGATGCATCCTCTCGCACGTGTTTTTGCTCGACTAGCCTGCGGGATGCATCCTCTCGCACTTGTTTTTACTCGACTAGCCTGCGGGATGCATCCTCTCGCACGTGTTTTTACTCGACTAGCCTGCGGGATGCATCCTCTCGCACGTGATTTTACTCGACTAGCCTGCGGGATGCATCCTCTCGCACGTGTTTTTACTCGACTAGCCTGCGGGATGCATCCTCTCGCACGTGTTTTTACTCGACTAGCCTGCGGGATACATCCTCTCGCACGTGTTTTTACTCGACTAGCCTGCGGGATTCATCCTCTCGCACGTGTTTTTACTCGACTAGCCTGCGGGATGCATCCTCTCGAATGTGTTTTTACTCGACTAGCCTACGGGATGCATCCTCTCGCACGTGTTTTTACTCGACTAGCCTGCGGGATGCATCCTCTCGCACGTGTTTTTACTCGACTAGCCTGCGGGATGCATCCTCTCGCACGTGTTTTTGCTCGACTAGCCTGCGGGATGCATCCTCTCGCACGTGTTTTTACTCGACTAGCCTGCGGGATGCATCCTCTCGCACGTGTTTTTACTCGACTAGCCTGCGGGATGCATCCTCTCGCACGTGTTTTCACTCGGGGAACCTGCGGGATGCATCCTCTCGCACGTGTTTTTACTCGACTAGCCTGCGGGGTGCATCCTCTCGCACGTGTTTTTACTCGACTAGCCTGCGGGATGCATCCTCTCGCACGTGTTTTTACTCGACTAGCCTGCGGGATGCATCCTCTCGCACGTGTTTTTACTCGACTAGCCTGCGGGATGCATCCTCTCGCATGTGTTTTTACTCGACTGGCCTGCGGGATGCATCCTCACGCATGTGTTTTTACTCGACTAGCCTGCGGGATGCATCCTCTCGCACGTGTTTTTACTCGACTAGCCTGCGGGAAGCATCCTCTCGCACGTGTTTTTACTCGACTAGCCAGCGGGATGCATCCTCTCGCACGATTTTTTACTCGACTAGCCTGCGGGATGCATCCTCTCGCACTTGTTTTTACTCGACTAGCCTGCGGGAAGCATCCTCTCGCACGTGTTTTTACTCGACTAGCCTGCGGGATGCATCCTCTCGAATGTGTTTTTACTCGACTAGCCTGCGGGATGCATCCTCT